>NC_066376.1:600000-830000 GCF_013377495.2 Cygnus atratus
GGGACCCCCGGTGTGGGGCTTTGCACTGCACCGTCAGGGCACAGGCGCCCACAGCGGGAGGGATCAGAGAGCCAGATGAAAATGCAGCTCCCAGCACCGAGTTAGGAGGGGTGTTAGATTACAAATGAAAGGTTTGTGTAGACTTTCAACTTCACTCTGCCTTCATAAAGGTGTCAGCTGGAATTATTTTGGGCATTTACTTGTGTGGCCTAGTGCATCACTAGCTAGAACAGTTTTTTTAAATAATGGGATTTGTTGCTTGGCTCATGCATAAAAAATAGCAAGAACACGACCCAGTTGCATAATTTTTAAGTAATAAATAGAGTCAAAAGTGTTTAGCTCAGCTGCTGGCACGGTGTGAGCACCCTGCACACAGGCACGCAGGGCAGGCAGCCCCAGGCGGCAGCAGCAGCAGCAGCAGCAGCAGCAGCAGAGCCCTCCTGGACTCAGACACTCCTATGACCGAGCCCCTTGGCCAGAACAGCAGAAGAGCGGCACTGCCAGCTGCACGCTGCGCCCCGCTGCCCGCGGCCACTGCCAGCTGCAGGTGAGGCCGTGTGAGAGACTCCCGTGCCTTGCCCCAGCAGGAGCGCAGCCGGGCTGCCCGCCTGCACAGCCTGGCCCTGCGGGCTCTGGGGGCACGGCAGCTCCAGCTGGGCTTGCGGCAAGCACGAGGCCGTCCCGCGGCCTGGGCACTGCCCAGCCCCAGGGGCCAGGGTTGTGCTGCTCTGTAACCACTTGTAAAGTGACTCCTGCTCCCTGGGGCTCGGCGTTCCCCAAGGCCACGTTCATTTCATAGCTTTATTGCACACAACAAGAGCTCTCCTCGTCCTGCGCCTGCCTCCCTTTGCAGGGACTCATCAGCCAAAGAAAACCCAGGATTCCCTGCGAGTCCTCTGCCAACCGCACAGGTTTGCAGCAGTTCCTGCTGCCCGAGATGGGCCTGGGGACGGGCGCATGAGGTAGCCCCATCGAATCCTCTGCCTTGACCCCAGAGCAGGGCTGGAGGTTCCAGTGGGACCCCCCCTCATGCCACAGCCACCAACCTCGACCTGGCTGCAGGAGCCTGGCGAGTGCTGCCAGTGCCACCTCTGCACCGGGCACGGGGCAGGCTGGCCGTGAGGTGCCCGCTGGCACGAGTGTGGTGGCTGGGGAGTGCGCTGCCCGAGGTGCAGGGCAGCCCTGGGCACAGGGATGGGGTGGCCTCTCCTCCCGCATAGAGGCAGCTTTATTTTATTTTTATTTTGATTGATGCCAGTTGACATACAGAGAATTCCCCACAGCGGGCAGTCACTCACCCGGCTGATTATGGGCTCTGACTTCTTTCTCTAATTAAAACTCTCCCTCCCATTTTAATTCCTTTGCCCCCGAACTGCCTGTTCTGGATCATCTCCTAATGCGACACTAAATGCCTGTGACAGGCAGCAGGGGATGCCCCACACCTGCACTGGACCTTGGAGCACCCTGCATGGGCACCCAGATGCCATGCCATGGGGTCGGGGTGTGTGGGGACACCCTGGCTGCTCACCCCTGCTCCCACGTGGGCCACCCCATGCAGAGGCCAGCTGGGTCCCCCACACCAGCCAGGTGTGCCCCAGGGCAAAGCAATTCCCAAAACCCAGGCACAGGGAGCAGCCAACTCGCAGCCAGCCGGGCTCTGCGTGCAGCCCGCTGCTCTCTGCTGCCCGCCCAGGGGGACGCGTAAAGCAGCATTTCCAGGAAAGGCAACAGCCTGCCCGCGGGACTGACCTGCTAAAGGTCCCACATGGGTTTTCTTGGCACTTTGGAACTCATTTCTAATGTAAGCGAAAGGAAAATAAACTTAAACCCAGGACTTAACCCTCTGACTTGAGCTTTATTCTGGGTGAAATCAGGCCCCATGGAGCAGGGCCTGGCAGCAGGCACCTCCCGGCCGCGTGAGGGCACGGGCTGCAGGCACGGCACGGCAGGGCTGGGAGCAAGGCTTGGGGGTATGGGGCATGGGGAGCAGAGCCCCACCCCCCCACCCCGGACACCCCTCCCCGGGGCTCTGCGGCCGCTTTCTCCCCTCTCTGACCCCAAACCCAGCTGTCTGCCCGGGCCCTGGCTGCCTGCTGCCACCAGGGTGCATCCCCTCTGCAGGAGGGGTGTTCATTTCCCAGCTTACATTTGTATTCAGCCCCAACAGCCTGTCAGGTTGGAAGCTGTGCGCCACAAAAACATGTGCAGTAATTTTATATAAACAAGTTACCAAGCTGGAGTTTTACTGCAGCGGGTAAATACTGGGTCAGGCCCTCTCTCAGCAATGTCTCTCTTGCTGTAATTAATATTGATTTTGTGCAGCTGAAATATAGCTACAAAATTTAATTTTGCTGCTAAGATTTTTGACATCACTGTTCTTAGAGATTAATGTGGGATTTAATGAAGGATTTGGCCTCTCATCTGTGATGTTCCCTCATCCCGCAGTGTGCCACAGCCCCACTCGATCGCAGCCTCCAGCTCTGTGGGCGGTGCGTGGCCCCGTGCCCACGAGCGCTGGGGACCAGGCCAGGGACACAGCCCCCGTTTCACTGCGCTGCTTCAGAGGAGAAAGAGCCTGGGGTGATGGGTGAGCTGGACATTGGGGCACAGCCCCTGGCGTGGTACGTGGCCGTGCTGCAGGCAGGGATGGCTTCACTGCTGCTACCTTCGCAGTGCGGCTGGTCGGTGGCTCTGCTCACCCCGCAGTGGGACTGGCATGGGAAGAACCTGTCCTCAGCCTGGCACGAGGGGTGTGGTGGGTCCCGAGTGCTGACCCAAAATTGGGGTGGGGATTGTCCTGCTGGGCTGCAGGTCCAGTGAGGACAGCAGAGCACCACACGCAGGGGGGACATGGTCCTGTCAGCCCCCTCACTGTGCCTGGGATGGGGATCGGAGCCCCTCAGTCCTGTGAGTGTGCCAGGCCAGCAGCCAGGCATGGAACAGCACGGCATGGCACGGCACGGCATGGCATGGCTAGGCAGGACCCCAGGGTGCTCTGGCCTTGGGAAAATCAGTGCAGCAGGCTGGCCCTCACACCTGGGGACACGATGAAAAGAGCACAGGGTGGCACTCGTCCTGGCCAGTGCCTCCAACTGCAAATAGCAGATGGAACAAGGACCATGTGGCCGGAGCAGATTTTTTGCTTATCAAATCAAGGAGCAGCTGGATTAGAGGATTAGAAACCAAATTAATTACTAATGACTTCCCCGGGAGGTTTTGCCATGAGTCTCCGGGGCAGGCAGTGAGCTGTGCCCAGCCCTGGCGGGGGCACGGGCAGGGGCGCATGCGCTGCTGGCAGTGGGGCAGCTGTGGGGCCGGACAAGGGGACCTGGTGGTACCTGTGCTGCTGGTGCGTTACAGCCAGCTGCAGGTGGAGGCTGGCCTCGGACTGCTGAGACAAAGCTGGGTCTGGGGGGAACCTGTAAGTGCAGACCCTCACCTCTGGCTCCTGGTTAGCACAAGCTGCTGAGTTTCCATGGGTGTATCTGAGCCGTGAGACTCCCCCGACACAGAGGGGGCTTGAGGCAGGGGGCTTGCTGCAGGCAGACCCCATTGTTCCTCCCGTTGCACGTGCTGCCCTCCCTGCCCTGGCCGTGCTGCTGCAGATCCCCGTGGGATTCTGCCCCGTGGGGCAATGTGCAGCTCAGGTGCCTGCTGCTGTCCTCATGCGCACCACTGTGCTCCACGCTGTAATGATGTGCTCAGCTCCACCAGGAGATGCAGGAGCAGGAGCGAGAGGGGGCAGGCGGCTGGTTTGGTTTGCACAGTTAATTGATTCGGTAAACAAGAGCTCATAAACAACTGTTACTGTCCCCATTATCCAGCACGACCGGGCTGGTTTCCATCTGCTTCCTGACCTGGATATTAAATTGCAGTAGATGATGAAAATATGTCAATGGGAAGAAAGTTTTCTTGGCTTGGCAGAGCCTTTTGCTTGGGCAGTGCAAGTGCCAGGCAGAAGGACAGGACAAAAGGACAGAAGGACAGAAGGACAGTAGGGCATCATGGTGGAGCGAGCAGGGCTCAGGGCTGCAGGTGCCATGTCCCCACACTCCAGCCCATGCTGGAAGCACAGATGCCCAGCCAGGGCCCCGTCACTGGGGCACCCACACCAGGGCTGGAGCTGCCGGCGCAGCGCTGGGGACATCCGTCAGGCCCCGGGCTGACAGCATGGCCATCGACCCGCCTGTGTGCTGGGCGCCAGCAGGGAGGGCATTCCCGCAGTGGCTGGGAGTCTGGGGAGATGTCAGTCGATCAAAAAGCTGAAAGAACTCTTTAAACCAGATCAATCTCTGCCTCTCTCTGTCTCTGGGTGTATGCTGGGTTGTATTTTTAACCACGTACATCACAGCTCGCAGAAGAGCTCCCGACGGGCAGAAAAGCTGAGGCAGCAGGGGAGGCGATCCCAGCCAGCAGCAGTGCCTGAGGCTGCCCCTTGCCGCAGCCCCCAGCCATCGCAGCACCCCAGTGCCACTGTGACTGGCTGCTGCGTCCCTTGGGACGTGGGACGTGCGGGGTGCAGGACAGGCACAGCCCTGCAGGGCAGCGCTAGCTCACAGGGCTCACTGGGCCCCGTGCAAGGCTGGCGGCACAGTGCTGCTGGTGCAGCCTGTCCCAGGCATGGGGACAGCCCCACAGCGCAGCACAGCTGTGGTGTGCCGTGCCGTGCCATGCTGAGCCGTGCCGTGCCGTGCCATGGCAGAGCACCCTGGGAACGCCCCCACCTGCCAGGCAGCTCCCAGCCCGGTTCACTCGTTACACAGGGCTAATTGGTTTAAAAGAGATTGCTGGGTCACTGATTATGGAGCCTATTGAACGGCCCGTCTCAGCTTAGGGATACAATTAAAAGTTCACCCTAATTAATCAGGGGTAATTAACAGACCTTGCATTTCTCTCAGATTAATTAATCAAGGAATCCAGAGCAAATCAATGCGGGCAGGAGGGAAGCTGAGGAGGGTGGGGGGTGTCGAGGAGGCCACGCGCTGCCTGACCCACTTTGTGGGGCTGCGTCACCGCTCCCTTGCGCCGGCACTGCCACGGCTGAGCCCTGCCTGTCCTGCCTGGTCCCTGCCGTGGGGCTGGGCCCCTGCTGTGGGTGCAGCCCGGGACAGCACTGCAACGGCACTGCCAGCATTGCGGCGTCTGGCCCCGTGGCAGCCTGCTGGGCTCAGCCCACCAAAGCCCCCGTGCCCTGCACTGCACCATGCCTCCAACACCACATCAGCACGGCCACGCACGCATGGGCAGCGGTACCCAGGTGAGAGCGCACGCCTGGGGGCACAGGGCCGGTGGCGGGAGCACCGTGGTGTCCTCGGCTGAGGTCTGCTGTAGCCATGCCAATCGTTAACGGTGGTTTGGCTGCGACTGTTTTATCTCCAGCTCCCCAAGGAGAAGCATATTGAGATAATCCAGACAAAATGATAGATGTATATCGGTGTCTTGTGTATGGATCTGGCTCAGTGTTTGTAATATTTTGTTGCTAAGGAAGTCCTCGTTTGTGGTGTGATAGAGGACCCCATGCCAAGTCACGGAAATTGATGTGCTCATAGTGGGAAACTTAATCACCAGAGGGTAAATGCCCACCTCGTTTTTCTCATGAAAGAGAAATGCAGTGCTTTGATTTTTGGCTCCAGTATAAACAGGGTGTGATTAAATATTGTTTCCCCTCTCTTGCTTGTCATTAATCAGGATATAGCTGTGAGCACTGGGTGTGATGTGGGGACACTTGCTTTGATTCCTCAAGTTCTTAAATGGTTTTGTTCTCTTTTCAATCCCATTAAAAATAGAAGGCAGGGTGTTTCAAAGTGCTCCTGATGGAGAGCTCTTCTGATCCGAAGGACGTGCGCTTTCGCAGGGAAAGGGGCTGTGCAGGCAGGCAAAGCCCCCGGCACCCGGCCACCCAGCGCAGTCCTGCCCCTCATGCTGCGGCGCTGCCTCGAGGTGCTGCAGCGCACCCGCGGCGCCGGCACAACCTCGTGGCACCGGCACAGCCTCGGGGCTGCGGCTCCACCAGCACTGTCCTAGCTGAGGGAATTAATTGGTGCTCAGCTCCTGCGGACAACGTGCTTCCCACGCAGGGGGTGCAACCCTGCTTGTGTCCCTGGGACCTCACGGGGCTGGCGTAATTGGCTGCCTTGTCCCACAGCGAGCAGAGCCTCTTGTTCAGACACATTTACTGCCCCTGAGCTCCCATGGGCTGGGCTGGGAGTTAACACCTGCAGCAGGGGCATCTCAGGCCAGCACAGACCTTTCTGGTCCCTCCTTGTGCTTGGGGAGCGGAGTCAGATGGGCACCTGGAGAGGTTCTGCTTCCTGATGCAGTGAGGAAGAGGAGGGCAAGCCTTGCTCAGCCAGCACCAGTGCCAGAGGGCACAACAGTGTCAGGACTGAGTGTACATTACCCGATTCTCTACCCTCGGTGTGGATGGGGCAGTTTTCTTTTTATTTTCTGCTCTAAAGCATACTTGCTCTAAGGCAAGGATAGGGTTATAAAGTTTATAGATGAGCTAGGGTGAAGATGAGGCAACACTAGAAAAAAAGCTTTAAGAAAAAATTACCGGCCCATGTTTGACTACAGATTCCTCATCTGGAGTTAAATGTGATTGTGAAGGTCTGTGAGCCAAAGAGATATTTCTAGTTACTGGAGAACTAGCTCCTGTCCCTGTGGTCCCCAAGGAACAATAATGAGATTTAACCGAAGCAGCCACCGCGGAGCGCCTAGGAGAACTTCATGCATGGTGATGCAGTGACGAGGGGCAGCGGATGGTTGCAGGGTCCCTGTCTGCTGCAGCGTGTAGATGAACTCTGCTGGCTGCTTTATTTTGTGCAGTGCTGTTCGTACAGCCTCCCCGGGGCACGGAGTGCGCACAGCCCCAGCAGGGCTGCCCAGAGCCCTCTGAAACCTGGGAGGGGTCTCGGGCTCCTTCCAAAGGGTTGAAGGGTGCTGGTGGGGCGAGGAGGAGCCAGCTGCCAGCGAGTGCCAGGACGTGAGGGTCACCCTCGCCCTCCGGCCCCCTGACCCTGCTGGGTGGGTGCGGGCTGGGGACGGAGCCTCGGCCACTGCGCTGCCAGGCATGGGGCTGGGAGAGCTCGGCCCTGCCCACGTCCAGTTATGTTCTTTGCAGCGTCAGTGACAGATACGTAAGGATTAAATTGAAGTAATCTCTGTAATCTACTCAGCGAGATTAAAACCTCTCCCTGCCCCCCTCCCGTTTTTATCCCTTTCATTCCAGGACTCCGCCAGCAGTGATTACAGCCTGGGGAAGCCATTTAGCTTTTAAGCACCCCTCCAGCCTGCTTAAAAATACATTCAGAATCAAATGAGTCTGTGCAGTGGGGCCATGGCTGGCTGCTCTGGCTGGGTGAGAGGCTGAGAATTAGGACCAAAGTAGCTCGAGTCAGAGTCAAAATTAAATTTATCGTTTCTGACCTTATTTGGAGTACAGTGCATTTACAAGTGATTAATGAGGCTTACAGCAGTTTCAGACTCAGTCAAGGCTGCTTGGCACAGCCTTTTGGACTCTCCTGTCCTTGGTGAGACCCCGCACTTCAGAGCCTGGAAAGCTGCCTGCATGTGGTGAGGTTGTTGGTAGTGCTGGACCAGAAGGGAGCCCGCAGGAGCCAGGGTGGGCCTTTGGAAGTGGCGCTGAGGCCAGGACAGCCAAAACGGAATTAGCTTGGGGGACCTGCTACCATCCCCATCCTCTGTGCCACCGAGCCCCTGAATCCCATTGGGGCTGCTGCCCATGGGCTTGGCTCAGCGGCGTTCCTCTCTCCTCTGCCTCTGGGCTGCAAAACCCTGCAATATCCCATTCCAGCTCCAAGTTTCCCATCCAGACATGGAGAACGGGGAGATGCTTGGGAGCAGCAGACCACGTGGTGGAGGCTCCATGCAGGCATTCAAGGACACTGCCAGCGCTGTGAGGCTGCAGCAGCTCAGCCCTGTCTGCCCTGTGGCACCGAACAACCCCTGTCCAGGTAGATGTACTGCTCAACCATCAACTCACAGCACAAGAAAAGGTGGCAGTTTGTCAGCCTGGAATCAAAAGGTTGTTAATGACATACATACTAGACACAGAAAACTGGATTAACAATGACACTTTGGCCCTGAGGGCTTTTTTGGCTCTGGAAATAAATTCTAACCTTGATCTATTCTGCCTACAACCTGAAGACATCAAGGGTAGACTATCACCTTTAATCTTATTTGCTATTTCCAGTATGCATTTTATTCCTTCCCCCTCTTCCTATAGGTTTTATGTGCTCCCAGCACACTTTCTTTGTGTATTTCTGTAATAACCTTCTATGATCTCTACATTGCTGCAGCCTTCTCTTTTGGCTTGCCCGTCAGCGACCTGTGCTTGGGATGAGCCCTTAAACAGGGCTCCTTCTTACCTGTTGTCAGTCTTCTGCTAGGGGAGGATGGCAAGGAAAAGGGGCTGAGGGCTGAGGCTGGGCTCTGCATCCTTCCAGTGGGGTTTGAAATGCCCCATGAGTACTGCCCCCACGATCCCATGAGCTGGTGCTGCTCTGTGCAAGGGGACAGCACGGAAGGGGAGGCACGCAAGGAACTCTCCTGGGGCAGTCTGACACCCAGGACCATGCAATGAAGGACAACCAGCATGGGAGAGACCTGGGAGGGATGGGACTTGGTATCAGAAGACTTAATGCAGGGCAAGGCAGAGCGGTCTTGAGCTGCTTTGGTAAATCCCACCACAACACGGGAGATCAGAGAGCCTGGGAGAAGTGAAGGAGGAAAGATGAGAAAGATCATCTTGGAAAGACAGCCAGGAACAAAGGAGAGGTAAGGCAGAGAGCGAGCTGTGAAAAGAGGCAAACAGATGGGGAAAAGAAGACAAAGGTGAAAGGCGCAAGGCTGGCAGCCAACAGCAAGTGCCAGCTCAATTCGGAAAGGCGTAAAGGTGGGGAGGAAGGGCTGGGAGGCAGGACCCACTCTGGCGCTCGTGGTGCTCATCCCTCCAGCACCAAGCTGCGAGGCAGCGGGTGGGCAGCAGGGAATCTCCTGCAGTTGTCAGGGCTCTGTCTCCCTGCCCACTAGGGCAGCTCCGCAGCGCAGGGTCAGGGCTCCAGCCCCACCAGGGAGAGCAGGATCAGAGCTGACCCCCGGGGCTCCCACTGGCACAGGTGGCAGGGCGAGGGTGTGCTGAGAACACCAGAAAGCTGTTGTTTATGTGGAGCTGGGTGTAAACAGCAACATGTCATGGAAAAAACATGCCCTGCAAAGATACAGAGACTGAAAGCAAAATTGTCAGCTTTACAAAACATTCCTCCCTTGCAAAGCAGAGAAACCTGGAGGTGTCTAGGCATCCACACCAGCTTTATTTATCCAGGCGCCTCTAATGTTCATGCCTAGGCAGTGTGTTTGCTGCCGAGGCTGGATCACCACGTGGAGGCAATAAAACGGCTAAAAATGGAAAAAGCAACTTTTCCACAGATTTCCTGTGGCAGTTTGTCATGGAGCGGAGCTGAGTGATTGATGCCTTCTGGCCCTGGAAAGGGAGCCCACCAGCGCCCAGCCCCTCGGTTCCCCTGCTCCGTGCTCCTGCCCGGGCCAGGCAACATCCCAGGCCGAGGTGCTGAAGCCAGAGCAGGGGCTCCATCGGCTCTCCCTCCTCGCTCAGCACAGCATCAGCTCAGGCGGAAGGTGCCCAGCCCAGAGAAGTACCAGACGTGGGTGGGTTTACACCAGCCAGGAATAACCCAACGTCTGTTGACTCCTTCAGGCTGACATGGGATGTACGCTGCTGTTTTCCACTGAGATCTGCATGGAGCTGCTGGTGTCCGAGCCTCTGCTCTGGCCCCTTCTCCCTGGTAGAAGCTGCTGTTGCACAGAGCACCAAACGCAGCACCCAGTGCCCCAAACGCAAAGCTCCTGTGGGTCACTTCACCCTGCCAGGACGATGAGGTTAGTCCCACAAGGGACCAACCCCCTCCTACCGTTCCAGAGCTCTCCTGATCCATCAGACACTTTGTTCCGTAAGTAACTATTTTTACACTCCCAGAGAGGTCCAGTTTTGTTGCTCCCACACAAGCACAGGCAAAAAGGCTGCAGAGAGCACTGCTTTTCAGCAGCCTTCTCCATCTTTCTTTACATCTGCACTGAGTTCCTGGGTGCTGCACAAGAGGAAATCTCATCCCCACCCTGCTGCCAGGGAGCTCACAGTATCCTTGTTTCTGTTGGGCTGCCACTTTTTGCCTGTCTCATTCTATTATCGTCCTTCTTCCCAAGTAACAAGATAAGTAGTTTTCTGCAGCTGAACAAGCTTTCTACGCTGAGAAAGCAGGGGCAGTGACTCTTAATGTTTAAGTGGTGCTGCACACAGTCTTTTGGCTTGAGCATTAGCAACCAAGCAGAAGCCTGGGCTGCCAGGGTGCGAGAGGGAAGGAAGCGTGTCAAGTGGAGGGAGCCAGAGGGCCAGGGACGAAGCAGCAGTCTGCATCCATATCCTGCAACAACCGTGTGGTTTTCCTGGGTCACCCCGTTTTTAGGCCATCACGGTTTGTAGACTAAACATCCCCAAACTGGCAGAGAAATGTAATTCTGGCGTCGTCTTCTTCCAGCTGACGGCTGCTCCTTCTGCCCTTGCTGAGGCCAGAAATCACCGCTGCCGTGCGGGGCCGCCCCCCCTCGCTCCTGTCCCCTCCCTCGCAGTGCCTGCCGCGGGGTCGGGGCTGCTCCGGCGCCCGGGAAGGAGGATCCCCGGGAGCTGGAAGGACACCTTGCCTCGCCGCCAACGCTTTACCCAGCCCGCTGCCGGCTCTGCCCGCGCCTTGTGCTCCCGCGGCTTCGAGCCCTGCCTTCCCGGCTCCCGAACCGGTGGCTCCTCGCTCCGGGCCCACCGCGACCCAGCGCCGAGTCGTGCTCCCGGCCCGGGCGCCTGTGCGGGGCGGGCGGCAGCCGTGTGCAGCCGGGCGGCCCTGCCCCGGGCCAGGCTCCAGCCACCGAGGCGCGGTGCCCGGTGCCCCCCGCCCTCCGCCCGCGGGCAGTTCAGGGCTCGCCGCAGGCGGGAGGACGGGGCTGGAAGGGGGGCGCGGCGCTGCGGGGCCCCCCCGCTGCCGGGATCCGGCGGCTCGCACCGGGACCGCGGCCGCTCCGCGCCCGGGCAGGGCAGGGCAGAGCAGGGCAGAGCCGGCGGGGCGGGACGGCCGCGGGCAGCCCCCGGCGCCGCTCCGGGTCCCGGCGCGGCGGGAGAGCGAGGCCGGCCCCGGCCCCGGCCCCGGCCCCGGCCCCGCCGAGCGATCGCGGGGGCTCCGGGCGGCGCTGACGTCAGGCGGCCCCTTAAATAGCAGCGCCGCCGCCTCTGCCCCGGCACTTCCCGCGGAGGCGAGAGCCGCCGCCGCCGCCGCCGTCCGGAGCGCCGCGCCCGCCGGGGATGGGAGCCGCGCCGCCGGGGCCGCGGGCGCGCGGGGGCCGGGGCGGCGGGCGCAGCCCCCCGGGGCGGCCCGGCCGCGCCGCCGCGTAGCCCCGGGACATGCCGGAGCGGCCGCGCCGCGGGGCCCCGGGGGCAGCGCCGCGCCCCGCCGCCGCGCCGAGCCGCGCCGAGCCGCGCCGGGCCGGGCCGCGCCATGCCCGCCGGGCCGGCCCCATGGAGCCATGGCGCGTAGGGCGCAGGGCGGGCGGGCCCTGGCTCCGTCCCGGCGGCTGGCGCGGAGGCTGCTCTTCCTGCTGACGCTGTCGCTGTCCTGCTCCTACCTGTGCTACAGCCTGCTCTGCTGCTGCGGCGGCCCCGCCGCGCCCCGCGCCCGCTGCGCGCCCGCCCGCAGCGCCGCCGCCGCCAAGAAACTTCTGCAGAAGTCGCGGCCGTGCGGGCGGCCGCCCGCCGAGCCCCCGGGCAGCGCCGCGCCCGCCCGCCGCCCCCGGGAGCCCCCCGCGCCGCCGGCCGGCAGCGCCCCGGGGCCGGGCCGCCCGGGCGCCAAGCGGCTGCCGCAGGCCATCGTGGTGGGCGTCAAGAAGGGCGGCACCCGCGCCGTGCTGGAGTTCATCCGCGCGCACCCCGACGTGCGCGCCCTGGGCACCGAGCCCCACTTCTTCGACAGGAACTACGAGAAGGGGCTCGAGTGGTACAGGTGAGGGCGGCGCCGCGGAACGGCCCCGGCCCCGGCCCCGGCCCCGGCCCCGCCGAGCGCCCGGCCCGCGGGGCCGCATCGCCACGGCGCTGCCCGGTGGCGGTGCCCGGGGACCGCGGGCGGGGACGGGGCCCGAGGCTGCTCCCGCCGCGGGTCGCGAGCCCTTCGGCACCGGCGCGTCCCCGGGGCGCCCGCGGGCGCTGCGCACGGGCGAGGCTTTGCGCTGGCGGCCGAGCCCGCTCCCGGCCGCGCCTGGGAGGTTCCCTCCTCCTCATCCTCACCGTCCTCCTCCTGAAGGGCCGAGCAGGGCGGGGGGGAGGCCGCTCCCCGGCAGGGCAGCCCGTGCCCCAGCCCCGTGCGGCTCGCTCCCGCGAGGCTTCTGGAGCCCCCGGACCCGCATCCGCCCTGCCTGGGCAAACGCCCCGTCTCCGTCCCTGCGGGCCCCTGGCGCTGGAGCCAGGACGGTAAAACAGGCTTCCCACCCGTCGGAAGAAACACTCGCCAGTGAGAAGGGGCCTCCGAAACGTGAGAGTCACAAGCCTGCGGGATGGCACAGTTACTGTCCCTGGTGCTGCAGCCCTGCTCAGGGCACCTCAGAGCCCTTGTCCTCCTCCATCTCGTCTGTCTCAACTCAGACAAGTGAGTGTGTCTGCGATCTCTCATACTTTGCAGAGAACAGTGAGTGCATCTCCAGCAGGAGATGGTAAGATTTTAATTTGAGTAAAGGCTTTTGAGGGCAGTTCAGCAGTGCTCAGAGAGGCAGCGAGCGCCCATGCGTGGGCTCATCCCCGTCTGTGGCCCACACTCCATGCTGTGGGCAGTGTGCTGGCCTCTGCCTGCTGTGTCCAGCCCAGCGTGCTGGTGTTTGTTTGCTGCGTGTCGTGACAAGTGCTGCAGGAACTTTGGGCTGCTCTCAGGCAGGGCTGGGTGCTTGCAGGGGCATTGGGAAGCAGGGGAGGCTTTGTTAGCCCCCAGGTGCCTGTGAGCTTGCAGTAGGAGAAGGATGCCCAGCACAGGCAGAGAATCGGAGCTGGTTGTGGGAGGCAGCCCATGGGTGCACAGCCCCATCTCTGCTTCCTTCCCTTCTCATGCACTTACTCCTCTGTCTCAGCAGTGGTTTTCCAACAGAGATGTGCCCTGTCCCCGGGCAGAGCAGTGCTCCTTGGCTGCCAAATGGGTTGCGAGGCACCGTGATGCGATGCTCACTCCTAGCTCTTCTGGGATCCCTGTATTTGTCTCCTTGCTGGCCAGACATGAGTCATACCTGTGGCGTCAGGACGCTGGTTTCTGACTGTGAGCAGGTCAGAACTGCTCTGTGTATCGCAGGGGTCGTGCTCCAGCCATGGGCACTGGCACCGGGGCCTGTGCTGGGGAGGCAGCTCAGGCACTGCTCGGGGAGGGCTGTCAGCAGATCCACTGCTGAGTTGTACTTGGGTCACGGCAGACCCTGCAGAGGGATATGTTCTGTTCCTTTTGCTGTGGTACCGCTGGCAGGTGACTGAAGAGCCAGCACAGGTGCGGGTGGAGCGCTCTGAAGCCGTTTCCGTCCTAAGGCAACTGCAACAAGCCCAATTCCTCCTGCCCTTCACCTGCCGTTGCCCCTCAGCAGGTTTGTCCCCCCATCCAGATGTCAGATGCTGTCACCTGTCCTGCATTGCCTGAAAGCAATCAGGAGCGATTCTGCAGTACAGGTAGACGAGGACAGGAGCAGCAGTGGTTTGTCTGAAGGGCACCGAAGCAGCAGGATGGGCAATGCAGCAGGACACAGGTCCTGCCGAGTGCCTCGCTCAGAGGGGAGCTGCGTGTGCTCAGCACCTGGCTGGGAAACGGCCTCTCCATCCTGTGTTCAGGTCCTGCTCGCAGTCCTGGCCCCTGCAAGTTCTCTGGGCTCTGGCACTTCCCCACGTGTGGTTGCTGCAGTGGGGTGTGGGGAGCCTGGGGCTGGGAGCCTCGCCGGCAGCACGGGACCGAACCTTGCGGCACTGCTCCAGGAGTTGTGGCAGTGATGGGAGCGTGGCTGCCGGGGCCTGGCTTTGTGTCTAGATCAATAGATCGCAGCGGAGCTTCCAAATTACTTCAGATAAAACAATTAAATGACACTTCCCTAGTTTTATTACTTTTTTTTTTTAACCTCACAAATGTGCCAAAACATAAGCGCAGAGGCTGCTAACATACAAAGTGTGGAATTGATTTTACTTCTTGCAAGTGGAGCAATTAAATGTGGAGCAGGTCTAACCCACAGCATGATGAGCTCGTGTTGCTCTGCCAAGAGACCAAGGAGGCAGGAGCAGGGTCCTGGCAGCAGCTGTGTCCCGGGGAAGGGCAGAGCTGACACCACTGGCACCTGGCTGCAAGGGGCCGGCTGTTCCTGCTGCCTGGGAGAGGGGATGCGCCGTGCTGGGGTCTCTGCAGGCAGAGCATGGGCTGCGTGGAAGGGCAAAGGCTCCCCTCTTGTGAGCAGAGACATCAGCTTCAGGAGTCCCTGGCCCCTGTGATGGCCAAGCACCAGTGCAGCTCCATCCTTCCCAACTTGTGCTCCAGTGGGGAGCCGAATGGAGGGAGCAAGCAGGTCTTTGATGCAGGTGAGAGCAGCGAGAGAGCTGACTCCCCGTGATGTTCCAAAAACATTAGCTTCTGTTTTCCTGTGTTTTCCCCTGACCCTGAGTTGGGCCGATGTGGAGGTGGCAGAACCAGTGACAGGGGAGATGTGATGCCGCTGTCCTTGCTGGCTCCAAATGTCGTGCTTACTCACAGGTGCTGTTTCCGTGGTGGCTCCTGTAGCACCTCCTGTCTTCTCCCGGGGCAGCCTTGGCTCTTTCATCTTGGAGACTGCACACTTCAAGTGGGCCCTGAGCTGGACCCCTCTGCTCTCCCCCACACGAGACCATGCAGCTCAGGAGCTGCCTGCTTAATGACAGCAGACCAGAAACACCCATGCCGTTCCCAATTCCCATCAGCCTCTCTAATCCACCTCATTAGCTAGAGATACACTACAGGAAAGGTATTTTTAGCAAGATCTGTTTTAAGACAACTGAAACCAAACAGCCAGCTACTGGGGAATATCGATTCATCACCAATCCTGGACTAAATGTTCGATACAGAGCTTTTCCTGCTGCAGGTAGTGTGCCAATAACCTTCAATATTTTCCAGAACGCAGGGAAGACAGTGTCGTTTAATTTGCAGTTAACTTTGAGCAGCAACCATGGGTGCAGTTTTCCTCTCCAAGATTCCCGAGTAACTCCATGAGATGCTCCAGCGTTGTTTTCATAGAGAGGGGTTTCTCCTAGCAGGTGGGGCTGCTCCTGTGTGGCCGGCACTGCCACATCGCTGTCCTCAGGGAGCTGAGCTGAAAGGCGTTGGCGCCATGGGCAGCCCTGGGCGGCTCCAGCTGGGATGCAGCTGTGTGAATCCTGTCCCGGGGTCAGCACCAGACCAGAGCCGACATCAGCCCCTTCCCCGCCTGGCTGAATCCCGGCTTTCCCCCGCACTGTGAGAGGCCTGCAGCTGGGCCGGGATGGCTGCTGGGTGCTGCTGGGCGCTGCAGGGTGCTGCTGGGTGCTCCACGCCGAGCGCTGCCAGCCTCCCCTGCCAGGCTCGTGGCTGCCCCAGGGAACAGACCCCGGGTGGGGAGGAAAATGCTGCATCCCCCACGCCAGTGGAGGGAGTGTGCAAGCCCTGGCTCCCGCACTCCGCCTCGCTAATTGCTCTCTGCTAATGGCCAGGTTGGCTCACACACAAATGGGAGCCCATTAGGGTTTGCCCGACGACACTGACTGTTTTGTGGGCTTGACTGACAGTGCATTTTGCTAAAGTTAATTAGCAAGAAGAGAGGAAGGCAGCAAGCTTCAAGGATGCTTTGAAGTTTCCTTGACTTCAGAGAGCGCCCTGGCTCAGAGGAATGGGTGCGAACCTCCGGCAGAGGCTGGTGTGCCTGAGGAGCTGCCCTGCAGGCAGCGTCTGCCCTGGCCACTGCCATGGTCCCGCGGTGGGCCTGGGGCAGCAGAGAGCCCAGGGGCAGCCGGAGCCTGGGAGAACACAGGGAGGTAAATCCTTGTAGGGCACCAACTCTTCAATATTAATGATGCGTGCTCTCATTCTGTCTTCCATGACCTTGTTTGTAAACACTGCAATTTGTTCTAACCTTTGCTTCAGTAGCATGAAATCCCTCTCAGAACCTGGCGTGGCCGTGGGCATGGGTGCTCCATGGAGCTGACAAGCGAAGGGTGCTGATCTGTGGCAACCTCGGGTGTCCGCCGCAGGGTTGGCTGCAGGGACCCCAGCCCCGCAGGAGAGAGCGGGCCCTGGGGCTGGCAGCGCTCGAGGGCCTGGCAAACAGCGGCTGGTGGCACAGCCCAGCTGGCCTGGGGGCCGTAGCAGAGGTGTGTGAGGGGTGGCTGCAGGCGTGCAAGGGGCCGCTGCTGTGTTTGTTCTCGGTGCCAACACACTGCCCTGTTCCTTTGCATGCTCACAAGCACTGGAATATCACCAAGTGGGCAATGCGTCTCTGACTTGAGCTTTCAGTTAGGGAATCATTGCAGCAGCCGTGGCACATTATGTGATTTTTATTGAGTGTTCATTTTGGAAGTGTCACCTCTGAAAACAGTTGGTGTGGGAATGGCAAAGGGGGCAACCCCAGCCCTTCTCCATGCGCTGCGGCCTCCCCTGGAGGCTAGTTTGCACAGGGCTGGGGTGTGCTCACCTGCGGGTTGTTCCCTGCCTGGCCCTGTGGCTGCTGGGTGCTGGGAGTCAGTGGTGGGTGGCTATTTACAGAGATGGGAGTTACACACGGGCTTGCATGCATGAAGGGCATCGGCAGTGTGCCCTTTGGAAAAGATTTTGTTGACTTAAAGGACACAGCAAATCTCTGGAGCATTTGAATGATTAAAAATGAATCAGCAACAAAGTTAATTACTGTGTTCACACTGCTTTTATGCATTGAAATGTACCTCATTATCTGTCTGTGAGCGCTGGTGTAAAATCTTTGAACATAAACATTTATTAAAGGGAGCTGATCCATCATTAAAACTCCGGACTGCCTTGGCGCAGGGCCCAGGTGTTCTCACAGCGTGGCAGGAGGGACACGGGGCTGGGACGGGCTTTCCCTGGGTCATCCCTCAGGTCATCATTTTCCCAGTGCGGATGACGGTGTGATCCCTGAATTGTGCAGGCTTTAGGGGGACGCAGCCGAGTCCATCCTGCTCGGCTGAGAGCCCTGCTCCCGGGGCCAGCACCCCCGGCCCTCGTAGCATGGCTGTCCTCAGCAGGCAACACTGCCGTGGGGAGGCCTGGGGGACCCGGGCACCGCGGCTGGTGCTCTGTGCCCTGTGGACTCCTCACGGTGCTCTGTAACTGCATGACCGCCAGCTGTTAGGTATCAGCTGCTGTATTGCTGTGTCCTAAAAGTCTGCTGCAATGTCACTCCACCAGAAGAGCTATTTTATCTTCCTCACACCTCAGTTTCTCGCATGCTTGACCCAGTTTTGCTTAAACCTTTGTGGAGCTTTGCTTGAGCTTTCATCTACTGACAGCGTCTGAAGTCCTGCCGAGCCCAGCACTGGCCCCACATGCACCTGTGGCACGGCACGGCACGGCATGGCACAGCACGGCATATCATAGCACAGCACGGCACGGCACAACCCCTCTGCAGCAGGCACACAGCTCGGGGCCATCCGGGGACGGGCCGGCTCAGAGCAGCAGCTGCGCTTTGGGTCCCCGCGTCACTGGTGCCTGCCCAGGTACCCTGTGTGCTCCAGCCGGGCCGGCTGCACGGGAGTGGGTCTGAGGGGAGCCCAGCGGGTGCTGGGGGTGCTGCAGGATTTCGCTGCCCACCCTCTCCCCGTGCCCAGGCAGCGTGTCCCAGCCGCAGGCGCTGAGCCCATGACGTCGGGTGGCTGAGGGAAAGCGCTCGGCCCTCATCACAAGAGCCAGCACTTGGGATTTTTTTGCCAAATTAAACAGTTTGTTTTTATGCCGATGAGTGGATGAAGTCCAGGATTACACACACTTCAGTCTGCGGCCTCTGAGGAGAGCCCTGGATGTGCTCGCCAAATCCTCTGCACACAGCGAGCGGCAACAGGCAAATATTTACCCAGGAGCTGCCAGCTCTGCTGCGTGCCGCACGGGCTGGATGCAGACCTGTGCCGTAATGGGATTATCGAGTGCGCGCGCTCCCCCACGCACGCTTATCAGCAATATCTCAATCATCTGATGAATTTTTGTACAAATTTATCCCTGGGAGAGTGTTTCACGCATGTTCGACATCAAAGCAACGTAGGCAGCAAGGGAGCGTATGTTTCTTTAATGTGGGAGCGTTGTAGGGGCCGCAGGGTGCCCAAAGGCAGATTATGAGAAAATTAATAATTCAGGCCTGGGAAAGGTGCTGGCGAGAAGTTAACTCCTTCAGGGCAGGCGCTGCCTTCGCAGCAGTGCAGCCGGGGCAGCCACAGAAGCAGGGCCGGGCTGTCCGTGGCAGGGGATGTGCTGGCTTCTGGCACTGCAGGGGACGGCCGCCAGCTCGGCCGTGCAGGGACGGGCAGTGGCTTCTGCCCTGGTGCTGTGCTGCTGCCTGGCGCCTGGGAAGCATCCTCCTGCGGCTCCTGCCATCCCACCTGGGCGCGCCCGTCCCCTTGCTCCAGTAACGTGGGCAAATAGAACCCCGAATCTGCAGGTTGGAAGCAAGCATTAGCGCTCACATAAAATGTCACTAAAGGGCTTTAAGAATTTAGTAACTACAATAAAAATAATCTCTAATTCAAGAGGAATTAGTGCTGTATCTCCAGCCAGATTAATGCATTGAGCAGGGGATTTGGCTGGTGCTGGGAAGCCCAGAGGGATTGCTGCGTGTCCCCGGGGCGCATCCTGGGCTCGCAGAATGGCAGCGGGGCCAGGGCAGCCGCTCTGTGGGGTGGGCTGGAGGCACAGAGGGATGGGGGCACAGTGGGCTGGAGGCACCTGCCCTCTCCCCAGCACAACAGCAGCCAGGTCGACCTCCTCAGGGAGGGGGAAGGGGAAGGGGCTGTCGGTCTGCCCAATTTGTCGGCTGAGCAGAGTGTGGCTGGAGGGAGGGAACGCTGGGGAGGGCCGGGGGGAGCCGGGTGGGAGGTGTGTGCATGGGCACCGCGAGCAGATGTGTCTGCAGCCCACGACTGGCAGGCGGGGAGAGCTGCGATGCCCCTGATAATTAAATCCCTCTGGTGGTCAGAGGGCTAGCCTTCTTGGCAAGCACAGTGAAAAGCAAATGAAGTGGAAGGCCTGTAGCTGCTGAAAAGCGTGTGCTGGGAGCGACGAGGGAGCTGCACCCCAGCGCTGCTGCTGGGAAGCGCCTCTGATGCCTTCTCCTCGGAGGGGACCCCAGCAGCTGCCCCACGGGCCCCAGGAGGGGTCTCTGGTCCCTGGGCTGGTCCCTGTGCAGGCCAGGGGAGAGGCGTTCCTGCAGCCCACACTGCTTCTGCGAGGCCGGAGTGGAGTTCGCTCCACTACCTCCCTAATGATTTCCGTGCAGAGCTGCCCTGCTGCTCACTCAGCATCAGCTTTTTTAACCTCCTCCATTTCTGCTGCGTTGCAGATTCCCCTCACTAGGACAAAGTGCGGACGGCTTGTGCACACTCTGCCAGATGGAGAAAGCTCCCGTGTGTTTTCTCCAGCCGGGCAGTGCCGATCAGATGAGCACAGGGAGGGCCTGGTGTGACAGGAGCGTGAGCGGTGCTGTCACACGGCAGGGGGAGCTGAGCCCCTTGGTGGGGAGTCCTGAGGCAGGGGAAGGCAGCACCAAAACCACGGCCGGTCCGTCCCAGGGCAGATTCTGCACCGACACAAGGGCGCCTTGTTCCCAAGGTGTCGGTGGGACTGTCATGTCTCTGGCCAGGGCTGCCAGCCCGGCAGCACAGCCCTGGGGTTTTGCTGTGGCCCAGGGGCAAGCAGAGCCCAGTTTGTTGTTTCAGCAGCGGGCTGGCGCTGCGGCCCGCAGGCAGTGGTGGCGAAGGTCTGCGTCTGTCCGCCTGCATGCGAGACTGTTATCTGGCAGGGCTGTGACGGGCGCTGCACCTCCCCTCCCTGGGGCACCGTCCTCGGCCCTGGTTGGCACCGTGCAGGAGAGGCAGCAGCAACCCCAAAACCAGCGGGGCACGGCAGCGCGGGGCTCCCGGGGCGGCCCAGCCCGGAGGGGCCCCAGCACCGCGGAGCTGTTCCTGCTGCGCCGGGGTGCGCAGCGCCACGGGCCAGGTGCTGAGAGCCTTCAAACCTAAACACACGAGCCAGAGGCTTAAAACTATGTGACATGCTATTTGTATGCAAATAACTTTGTGAATGCAGAAGTCCAAAAATATCATTTTAAAGTCAACTGTAATTAAGTCTGCAATGCATTTCCCAGCTCTTGCAGCTCTGGGGATCCCGCCGTTAACATAAAGATGAATGTGTGGATGACATTTCTCCCCCTTGCATGGTTTCACTGGTGATTTATTTATCTATTTGGGCTGTGTTTTGTTGTCTCAGCAGTCTCTGTTGTTCAGGAGCAGCAAACACTGGGAGTCCATTTAAAAAAAAAAACAACTCTTGTCTCATTTCTGTAATTTACTCTGCAGAGATTTTTTGTTTTTCATAATTGATTAGAACCTGTAATTTCATTTTTTAAATACATGGACCTAATAGCTTACGTAATGAAAGTCTAACAAGCCTGAAGATGAGCCATTAATGAAACAGCAGTTTTATGATTCTCCACCAATATATTGTAATAGTGATTCACTTATAAAGCTGTCCTGCACTGATTTATGATGAAACTTGCTTGTGATATGGAGATACCAGCAGTGGTGCCTGGCACTAAATTAGCATTTCCTGACAGTCATTAAACAATGGGAATCATAATCTGGATTTATGGGGTTTGGAGCAGAGCAGTGGGAAAGGCCAATTAAGCCACGGCTGTGCTCAGGTACCTACGTAAAACATCCCTATTAATTTATGCTAGCTAATTAGTTCTCTTTCAAATGAGAAAACTGGTCAAGAGCAAGCGAGGGCTGCGAGGCCAGCAGGACTGGGACCAGGCGGGTGCTGCCCCCCGCTGCCACTGCTGCGTCTCCTCCCAGCTCAGTTTTCCATCAGGGTTCTTTCTGCAGACCAAGCCCAAAGGCGGTGGCTGTGGACCTTGTTCTAGGGACCCTGCAGGGACCACGTGGATTTCCAGAGGGCTGAAGGATGCTTCCCTGGCGGTCTGTGGTTGGGGTCACCAGACAGCTGCAGTGTTCCCAAACAGCTGTGCTGCAGCAGGCCAGGAAGGCCTGGAGTCTGTGCAGGGTTATCCCATGAATAAATCAGTGCCTCGCTCCCGCCTGGCTGAATTGCTGCAGACAGGGTTGCTGATGTTTGCTTTCCATGACTGCTTCTGTCCTGAGGCTGCACTGGGCCAGCCCAGACATCGATAGATCCAAGTCTGTTAAGATGACTGGTGTACCAGCTCTTCCTCTGCTCTTCCTCCCGGCTTCCCTCGTGGAGGGGACACAGACCTGCCAGGCTGCAGGCATTCCCCTGCGCTCACATGAGCTCTGCCTGACCTCTCGGAAGAGCCGGGGGGGCCCAAGCCCCCTGCACACCAGCGGTTGCAGCAGGGGGGCACTGGCTGCACCCAGGGCTCATGGGCAGGGGCTGCGCTTGGGGCCTCGGGCAGCTGGCGGGACGCTCCAAGCAGGGCACACGCGGACGCAGAGTGTTGAACGTAGGGACTGTTCCAAATAAACCCTTCCTGGAGGCACATTTCTCAGCTCACCATAAAACTCTCCCCAGGCAGCGCCTGCTTGTGCCTTATAGCTTATGTTCTGCTGCACAATTAAATTGCAGTCGCTGAGCCACTAACTTGTACTGCAAAGTGGAAATAGTAGCAGATGCTTTTGAGCAATAAACACAGTTGAAATATAAGGTGCCTGCGAGTACAGGAGACCCTGTGGGTGCCTATGGCACATGCTTCCCTGCATGTGCCCAGGGTGCTGGTCAGTGCCGCAGCCACTTGCGTTTGGCACGGTTGTCCCCTGGCTCCTTCCAAAGCCCTGCAGGCGGGGAGGAGAGCGGTGATGCCCCTGCTCCTGGCC
Source organism: Cygnus atratus (assembly GCF_013377495.2). NCBI lineage: Eukaryota > Metazoa > Chordata > Aves > Anseriformes > Anatidae > Cygnus > Cygnus atratus. Next base: position 622,157 of record NC_066376.1, read on the forward strand.
CCACTGAGGACGCCTTAGAGATGCTCTGCGGCATTTCCTGAGCTGGCAGACTGAGCTGGCCCAGGAGCAGGCTGTGGGTGTTTGGGCAGGGCAGCAGACATGGGGCAGGGTATGGCTGGCAGCACGGTTTGCAGGGCTGGGGAGCCCTGAGGCAGGCTGAGCACCTGGACGCCAGGTGAACCCGCTCCTCACTCCCAGGCAGTGCGTGTGATGGCAAGGCCCCTGCATGCCCACCGCTGGCGTAGGGGCAGCAAGGCCGCAGGGTGCTGTTGCGATCCTGGTGCAGGCACCCTGTGCTTTCTGCTGTGCCCCACGTCTGGCTGCGATGGCTCTAAGAGTTTTCTCTAGTAATACAAGGCCAATTTATAAATCTTTCCATCCCATTAGTCTTTATTTGATCTGGATGTTCACTTGTCGAAGCAAGTGATTTAATTAGCACTAAGCTGGGCCCCAGCCCCTCGTGGCGCAGCACCCCCGGGCTGCCCCCAGCACTACTCGCGGCGGTGCTGCCGCCTGCCCCGCACACGCCCGCTGCCTGGCCCTGCAGCTCCGCTGTCGCACACAGTGCTGGGGCACAATGGCTGCATGCAGACAGTGCTGATTGCCAGGCTGAGGGGACAGATAAGGGGTGGCTGTGTCCCCACAGGGGCTGGAGCCAGCGCAGCTCTGGCTGGCACCTGGTGCTTGCCTGTGGTGCCCACAGCTCAGGGAGTGCGGGAGCCTGGCTGCATTTTAATGCGATCTGGGAGGGGAGAAGCCAGGTAATTGCAGTAATTCCGGAAGGAGCCACTGTAATTTCTTGTGCAAATGGCAACCAGTGTAGTATTATGTGATAAAAGACTGAGCGAAGGCTGGCAGAGGCTGTCTCCTGGTTAATGCGCCCATGGCAGCGATCAGGGCAGATGGCAGGACCGCTTGGCTTCATGGCCGCGGAATGAATTCACACACTTTCTTTAAACTGATGATGAATCTGCCACTGGTGGAGATGGAGCAGCCCTGGCTGCTGCACAGCACCAGCTTCCTGGCAGCTCAGCAGTGCCCTTCTGCGCCATCCTGCCTGGCTCCAGCCCCCCAGGAGCTGCACGTCTCCTCTGGCTGGAGCGCGTGGAGGCACTGGTGCACACCCCTGCCCTCTCCTGGGGCACTCAGACGGGACATGGGGGGACATGGCCGGGGCAGACCCTGCAGTGCTGCGGGAGGGAGCTGTGTCCTCCTGCCCTGCTGGGACCAGACACCCTGCCAGGCTCGTGCCGCGCACACCGCCCAGTGCAGCGTGGGCAGCCACTGCGAGCGGCCCAGCTCCTTCCTCACCGTAATCTTCTTCTTTGCTTGCAGGAGCCTGATGCCACGAACGCTCGACAGCCAGATCACGGTGGAGAAGACCCCCAGTTACTTTGTCACCAAGGAGGCGCCGCGGCGGATCTTCAACATGTCGCGGGACACGAAGCTGATTGTGGTGGTGAGGAACCCGGTCACCCGCGCCATCTCGGACTACACGCAGACGCTCTCCAAGAAGCCAGACATCCCCACCTTTGAGGGGCTGTCCTTCCGCAACCGCAGCCTGGGGCTGGTGGACACCTCCTGGAATGCCATCCGCATCGGGATGTACGCCGTGCACCTGGAGAGCTGGCTCCAGTACTTCCCCCTCTCCCAGATCCACTTCGTCAGCGGGGAGAAGCTGATCACAGACCCGGCTGGGGAGATGGGCAAAGTCCAGGACTTCCTGGGCATCAAACGGGTTATCACAGACAAGCACTTCTACTTCAACAAGACAAAAGGCTTTCCTTGCCTGAAAAAAACAGAGAGCAGCAGCTCGCCACGCTGCCTGGGCAAGTCCAAAGGGAGGACTCACGTGCAGATAGACCCCGAGGTGATAGAGCAGCTCCGGGACTTTTACAGACCTTACAATATCAAGTTCTATGAAACAGTCGGGCAGGACTTCAGGTGGGAATAAGCACCCGGGAGCAGAGCTGTGGTGACGTGATGCTGCAGTCTTCCACAGGGGTGGCCTGTGGGGGCCAGGGCCGGAGCCAGGCCCTGCAGCCAGCCTGTCCCTCCTGGAAACCCCAGGCACAGGCGGGGCAGCATGCCGGGATGCTGCAGGGTGAGCGGGGCTGGGGGAGACGCAGAGTCCTGCTGCGGCCACTGCAGGATGGGTGCCAGCAGGCGTTGCCCATCCCAGCAGGTCGGTGGTGTGGTGGCTTGTGCTGTGGGGTCCCGCTCACTTGTACAGCCCTGTGGTCCTGGGCCACGGCAATGGCCCCACCTTGCAGCCCGTGCACAGGCTCCTCCAGGGCACACCCCTCCATGGCACCGCAAAGTGAACCAGGGCCCCCTGGGTAGTCCCAGGCCAGGGGAGTGGAGGCGGCATCGCTGTCTGTGGGGTCAGGGCAGGCAGGGCTCCAGCTGCTCTGCTTCGCCTTCCATCACTGCAGCACAGCGTGCAGCCACAAGGGTGGGGAGATGTATCTGCTTGAAGAAAAACTGTCTTTGAAAAATGTTGTACCGATATTTTGTCCTGTGAATAAAGCACAGAATCCTGCTGTTACGGGTACTTTAGTGGCACTAGCATCCTTGTTCAGCATGTGATCTCTTGTGTAAATAAAAGCGGCTACCACTGGTCCTTATGCATGGGCTTTTCTTAGGGCAAGCCCATCCGTGGGCTGGGGCAGCCCCATGCTGCCCCGCTCCCCTTGCTGTGCCGCTGGGGCTGGTGGCGAAGCGGGCAGTGGCGCGGGGCAGCGACCCCGTGGACAGGACCAGAGGGAGGGAGGGAGGCTCAGCCCTGCACGGCGAGGAGGGAGCCCAACCACATCGCTCAGGAGCACCAGAGACACCCCAGCGTCAGTACCTCCTCCTGGCAGGCTTTGGGAGAGGGCTGTGTTACATGCAAGAGACAGTAATTTACGGTGGAACTTAATGGGCTGTTCTGTAGGAGCCCACAGTTACACCTAAATGTCAAGTGCAGCCTTGCGAGATGGCCCCCGGGCTGAGCGCACCTCCACTTGCCCTGGCTGCCGTCCCCCTCTGTCTCCCCACCAGCTGCAGCCGGCCAGCGGGAGGTGCAGCCCCGTGGCCAGGCTCTGCCACCGGCCACACGCAGCCCCAGCAGCCCCCCAGCAGCCCCCCGGCAGCAGCAGCCCCCACGGCCAGGGACTCGGGAGCATCACCACGCGTTTCACCCAGGCGCGGAGCCGTGGTGCTGAGTGTGTGCGAGTGGAGCCTCCCCACGGCGCCCAGCCCTGTGCCTGCGGTCACAGAGCAGCACCCAGCCCAGCTGTCCTGAGCGCAGCCGGGCCCCTTGGATCCTGCCCAGAGCAGCGTGATGGGCCACATCTTCGGGTGGTGGAGACGGGCACTCTGCAGCACGCCCAGCTCAGCACCCTGGGGGAGTTGGGGGCCCAAACTGCTCCCACAGGGCTCAGCCGGGGGGAATCAGCCACCAGCACCCTGGTTCAGGCTGCACTGAGCACCGCGCTAGCACGGCTGGGCAGTGTGGGGTCCCTTCCTGCCACGGCAGAGCCCACGCCGGGGTCGCACACTCATGGCCCTGTCCCATCCTGCAGCAATCCATTTCACCATCCTGTTAGCAGGCGCTGTAATGAGCACCTCCGTTCATGAATATCAATAACTGCTCTTGTCGGAGTGGTGTTATTTGCCTTTCCGAGTGCTGGACTGTTTGAATCATCTATTGATTTTTGTAGTAAATCTCAGGCATTTCTGTCAAAGGTTGCAATTTACCACTAGCATCTAAATCTCAGCGAGAGCCTGAGCCTTCAGCCTCTCCCGGCTGCCTGCGTGAGCAGCCCTGCGTGCCCTTCTGCAGACGGCTCTCCCTGGGGCTGGGAGCAGCCGGGCCGGCCGAGCATCTCCCCTGGGCTGGGCAGAGCAGCGCGGGTGCTGCAGCAGGGCTGCTGCTCGGGGTGCCGGCCATTAGCCCCCCGGTGTGCAGCAGGGCAGGGACAAAAATTAAAAAAAAAAAATCTTCCCAGGCCCAGTGTGCCTGCTGCAGTGTGGAGCTGTGCACAGCACAGAGGCGGACAGGCAGGGGAGCAGCACAACCACACTCAGTCCAAGGGACCTTACTGGAAGTGAGGCCTGTCCGAGAGCTCTAATAGGAAAAACTTGGAGGTAATTAACAGACATCTCACAGAACCCACCCTGCCTCCCCTTCCACTATCAACCAGCAGCAGCTGCAGGAGCTGCAGGAGCACTGAGAGGCCAGCAGTGAGGGTCCCAGAGACAGCTGCAGGCAGACGGCGGCCAAGCAGGGGATTAACAGCTGCCTACAGGAAGATGGGATATTTTCTTATATGATTTTTCCTTTAAAGGACAAACATATTCACAGCAAGATTCACAAATCCCAGACTCGCAGTAGAAAAGCCATTTCCAATCCAGTCCAAGGAGGCAGAAGGTGCTGGGCTAGATTGATCCCCCTGACAATACTGTATTAGTGGGAAAATAGAGCTGGAGGCTGAAGAAACCGCTGCAATATCAAACAATTACTTTACATTTGTCCTTACAAATGGAGGGAGCAGAAAAGGGCTTAAATCAAGTATTAGATTTACAAAGGGTAAGCAAATGAGGGCTCAGGAAGGGCTGTACTGAAAATGCTGATCACATTAGGAGCTCTTAAAACATGGCTTAAAAAGCTCTCAAGGAGGCAATCTGCATTCAGCAGCAGCAGGATGGGAGGGTTCACTAACATCGAGCAGCGCTGGTTTGGAGATGCCAGCACTGAGCAGAGGGGCTGCCAAAGGGCAGCTGCCCCCTCAGTTGGGCTGATGTCCTCCCCACTGCCCTCTGAATGTGCCCGTCCAGGGACATGGGTGCCAGAGCCCCCACTCGGGACACACAAGCCAGCACGGAGCTCTGGCTGCGCCGGCACCGTGAGTCCCCGGCCGTCCTTCCCCCAGGAGCCCAGCACGTCGGCGGGTCCCGCCGGCACGGCGCAGAGCCATCCGGGCACAGCAGTGAGATTTCAAGCAGACTGGATTAGAGGGACTAATCCCTTCCCAGTGGCTAAATCAGCTCAAAGCTCTGGCTTAGCAAGCTCTGTGAGCTCCTGCAAACGCATGCAGGGTCACAGTCAGGAAGGAGAAGTGCTGGAGTTACGGCTGGTGCTGGCTCCCAGTCCAGCCGTGATGTGCTCGGCAATGGCTGACCCAGGGACGGTCTCCAGGCAGCTGGGGAGCGAGGCTCTGCCTGGGCAGCGCCTTGCCACGGTGCCTGGCAGTGCCGGGGGCTGCCAGGGGCAAGTGTCGGGGGACAGTCACCACATCCACCACAGCCCTGGCACGCTGGTGGGGGACGCCCCGAGCAGGACCCCAGCCGCTTCGGCTGCGCTGTGTGCCGGGATTGCCGCCCTCTCCTGCAGGGAGCAGAGGGGGCCCGGTGCAGGCTGCGCCCACAAATCCCCAGAGGAAAAGTGGGGACTGCAGGGTGCACTGTGGGCACTTCTGGCGTGTGGTTGGTGCCAATGGCATCTGCTCACAGAGCCCTCGGAGCCCCCCTGTCCAGGAGGGAGACCTGCTGGGCAACCAAAGGCAATTGGCTTTGTAAAAAGTATTTGCTGTGCCGTGTAGGTGCGGTCCTGAGCAACCTCCGCGCCATTAAACGGCTGTAATAGTTGGGAGGAAAATGCTTTAAGAGTGAACTTTATAAGCTAGCATGTAAATTGTAATGACCACTGTATAATTTTTACTGGGCTGGAAGGTGTGCAATTTAAGGCACTATTTCTCAGCTAAGGGTGACAGAGAGCCTCACCAGAGTCCTTCGAAGACTTGATGAAAATGTCCAAAGACAGGCCGACAGGGCAGACCTTTTGTTGACTTGATTAATGTGCGTGCCAAGTTCAAAGTGCTGAATCCAGCTTGCCCGTCGAGGAGGGATTCGATTGCAGCCGTAGATGTCAGCACTAAAGTTCAGCGCGCGGTGAAATAGCGCTGCCCCTGCGGCTGCAGCTCCGGCCAGCCAGGCTCCCCCCTTGGGGCGCCGTGACGTGGCGGGATGGAGCTGGCCGTGAATTATGTGAACCTTCAGCAATCCTGCGTGCAGCTCTGGCCAGGAAGAGGTGCTGCAGAACCGGCCCAGACCCAGCCTGCGGCACACACACCCCATGGGAGGCCCTGGCACACTCCTTGCAAGCCCCTGGCGTGCTCCTTGCTCCATTTGCAGAGGTGAGGGGTGCTGGGGAGCTGCAGCCTCAGGGTGCAGGGTGATAAGAGAACCTGCTCGACACCTAGGCTGCAGCAGGACCCACACCAAGAACGCAGAGGGGCTCCCTGAGGGCCAGAGCTGTGAGGATGCTGGCCATGGGCCTGCCCAGCTGCAGGGGCACGGGGCGCTGCGTGCGGAGCTCCCTGGTGCGGCCACTCCACAGCCGTTGCGTGTGGTGTGTTGTGATCAGTTCACTCAGGCTTGAACCCCCGAGAGCAGCTGTTTAATATTTATCAGCTCATAAATACTTAAACATAATGAATGCGACTTAAGTGGTCCCTGATCCTGTTTACGCTGAAGAGCTCTTGAGACATGCTGGGTCAAAGGAAACCTTTCTGGGCCCAAATCCATGTCGCTGGCAAGTGCTCTGCCCTGCCTGCACAGAGCGGAGCTGCCAGCACGTCCCTGGGAGCCGCGGTGCTGCTCCTGCCCGGACGGCCCCAGACATCCCCATGTGCCCATCCCCAGACAGCCCCAGCATCCCCCGGTGGGTGCCCAGAAACCCCGTCAGGTGCTAACTTCCCCTGAGCATCTCTGTCTGCAATTTGCCTTCCCACTGCAAGCCCCTGTGTTGTGGTTTAGCCCGGCTGGCAGCCAAACACCACACAGCCGTTCGCTCACCCTCCCCCCTCCCTCTCCGGGATGGGGGAGAGAAACGGGAAAGTGAAGCCTGTGAGTTGAGATAACGACAGTTTATTAAGACAGGAAAATTAATAACAATAATAATAATAATAGTAATAATAATAGTAATAATGTGTACGAAATAAGTGATGCACAATGCAATTGCTCACCACCCGTTGACCGATGCCCAGCCTATCCCCGAGCAGCCGGCCCCCCACCCCGGCTAGCCACCCCTATATATTGTTCAGCATGACGTCAGATGGTATGGAATACCCCTTTGGCCAGTTTGGGTCAGCTGTCCTGGGTCTGTCCCCTCCCAGCTCCTGCTGCACCCCCAGCCTGCTCGCTAGCAGGACAGAGCGAGAAGCTGAAAAGTCCTTGGCTTGGTGTAAGCATTGCTCTACAACAATTAAAACATCAGCATGTTATCAGCGCTCTTCTCATTCTAATCCAAAACATAGCACCCTGCCAGCTACTAGGAGGAAAATTAACTCTGTCCTACCTGAAACCAGGACACCCTGGCAGGGGCGGGAGGCAGCGGCGGGCACACGGCCGCTCCTCGGGCACACCGGGCCGGCTCAGCACCAGCACCGCGCCAGCCGGCTCCAGCTGTGGCTCTGGACTGCACGTTAAATTAAGGCCAAGTATTTTCAGTTGCACAAGAAGCATCAGTCATCTCTCAAACTGAGGTGGGATCACAGTGCCATAAGCACTGAGAAAATTTGATTAACTTCTTCTTAATTAATATAATTCACTTTTGCTGCTGGCTCCACGCTTATTGCCCACAGCGGGGACCAGGAACCAAGCAGGGCCCTTGGAGCCGGGGGCTGTGGACAGCTCTGTGTTGGGGGAGCCCCAGCCCCGTCCTGACACCTCCGAGTGCGCTGTGCCCACAGGCTGCTGCTCCTGGACTGGGGGACAGACCCCCGGACAGACCCCCAGCTCCCTGCCTCCCACCCCCCCGGGAGCCCCACTGCAGCTGGCAGGCCCCAAGCCCCCTCCCCAGAACCCAGGCTCCTTTTGCAAAAGCAAATCTAATTTCTCTTTTATGTGAGCCGCTAAAGCACAGTGTATAAATTAATCAAACTTCTCTGAAGCTCAGATCTTCTGTAGGGTTTCATTCACTTAGGAAACCAAGCCTACTCAGTCCCACAGCCCCTTCTCTGATGCCTTTGGCTGCTGCCCCCTGTGATGGCCATGGGCAGTCAGTTGGCGCACTCAGGGTGCTCTCCTGCCCAGCCTCAGGCCCCCTCGGGGTCCCATTCTGCTCCACAGCCCCCCGTGCAGGGTGGGTGCTGAGTGCCCCGAGGCTGGCCCTGCTCTGGCCCCACTGCTTGGGGGGAATGGGCAATGATGAGGAGAAACTGAGGGCTGTCCACGAGGGCGTCAGCTTGGCTCGGTGTCAGCCTGCCTGCCTGCTTTCCCAACAACTCGCATCCTACACAACTGATTAACATGTTCAATTTGCTTTGAAAGTTTTCCAAGTTCTTCCACAAGCTCTGTTCAGCGCTCCAGAGAACAAGAGCGTGTGAAAAGGAGAAGATCTGATGGTATCAATACTGCACTGAAGTCCAGGCATCACTGCATAATTCATTACCTGACAGCTAATTAACCAGCTGGTCCAATTAGGGTGACTCCTCTGCAGCCAGGGCTCAGGGCATGGAGGGAGCGGGGGCCTGGTGCTTCCCACAAGCAGGCGGCTGCCAGGGGCTCGCGGGGGCTCGCGGGGCCCGGCAAGGATGTCAGCTGCGACACGAAGCTACTGCCAACAGACGGAAGCGGGCACCGTGCGCGGGGATGGCTGCAAGCACTCCTACCAAGAGCATTTCAGCACTGACTGAGAGATGCTGCTGCTCACACCCCTGCGAGGAAACCAACTCCAGCAGCAGCCCCAAAGGCAGTGGTGGCGCGGGGCAGGGACCTTCAGCAGGGCTCTGCCTGCAGCGCTTGGCCGCTGGTCAGTCCCCGGCCCACAGCGCTAGCCCTGGGGGCACAGGGACACCAGTGCGGGGACACCAACACTGGGCGGTGCTGGGTCCCCGGCCGGTCCTGAGCCATGGCGGTGGGGCAGGTCCAGGCAGCAGCACGTCGGGTGCCGACAGCTCCCTTGCTGCAGCCTGCTCTTGAGGCGAGCACGGCAGTGAGGACAGCAACGGCTCGTTCACGCTCCGCTGGCTAGCAATAAGGATGGCTTTGGTATAAATATTTACCTAGAGATTGGATGGATTCAGCTGAGTTCATTCCTATTAGAGGATCTGTTAGTAATTATCTGAATATGCGTTATTACCTGGGGACCTATAATCTGCCACAGTAATGAGTTCAAGTGGCTCAAGTGGCATAATAAACAGGAAAGGGAAGGTGGGAAGGGTACCGCTGCCATCCACAGCAGGGGCAGGGCAGGGCTCAAGGACAGCAGAGTCATCAGCCTGAGACCGCTGCTGCAGCACCGCGGCGGTGGGACACAGGGCTCCTGCTCTGCCTTGCCAACAGCGGATCGAAGGTGAGCGTTGGGCATGATGCAGGGAGGACTGACTGAGCTCAGAAAGGAAAAAAGAAGCTGAGATGTGGGTGAAACCGGTGCTTTCCGGCACTGGTGTTGTGCATGGGACGCGCTGCAGGACGGAGCACCGCAGCTCCCGCAGGGCACCCAGGCTCTGGCAGCGCTCCGTGCCTCTGTGAAGCCGGGCTGAGGTGCGGCAGCCCAGTCCTGCCCACCATACAGACTCGCTCCACAAACTTGAATTGACTTCATCTGACTCAAACAAAATAAAATAATTAAACAGCAGGCCGTGAGGCTGAGCTCATTATCCTGCTGCTGCAGGTATTGACTCACCCCAAAGCATAGCAAGGGAGAAAACTCCCCTCTGGGAGAGGTGTCCGAGGTCTGTGTGTACTTGCAAGGTGCACAGTCCGTGCTGCTATTGCCATTTGAAGCATGTCCAGCCACGCACACCATGGGGCCGCAGGGGGGGAAAGTCTACAAGCATGGTGATGCCCTAAGTGGCGACACAACAGAAAAAGTGCCCAGGAGTGATGGAGATTAATCACTCTGATGCTAATCCTGTGAAGGATCTGACCTGCCAGCTGAAGTGAGCACCCGCGATCCATCTCTCCTTATCACACATCTCATTTTCCCCTCGCTGGCACGCCGTGCTCTCGGCAGCCGGGCAGGTGAGCGGTGTAAGGCCTTGCTGTGGCCAGGCCGGTGGTGAGAGCCACGTCCCCAGAGCCAGGGCCGGGGGGCCGTGGGCTGGCCAGCACCTCCCGCTGCACTGGGCATCGCTAGAGCTTGGGACGGGGCCGTTGGCACCTGCCCCTCGTCTTTAGGCAGCTCTCAGCTTCTGCCACCTTCCCTGACTGGCAGGTCCTGCTGGATTTGAATATCGTAAATATAGTTCTTTATTTAAGGAATAATGATCTGAGACCAGCAGATAATCTCTGTCCCATCTCTGCGCACTGCAGCGCTGCCATGTGATATCCCTGTGTTTAGTTACGGCACTGTTGTGAGAGCAATACGGTCATTAAGCTCTAATTTCTAAAACAAAGATAAAATTACGTGATTAAGATCTAATTAAACTCTAACTACCAGCACTATGAATCACTTCAGCACACAGTTTAATGGATGTCTTTTGAAGCCATCATGCATTTTGTTTCCTTCTGTGGCCGATGATTTCCCTAAAGGGGTTGGGTTTGCTCAGTCTGATGTTTGCTTTCGCTGTTCCTGCTTTATCTGGGGACCACTAAAAATGTTTACATGTGAGCAAGAAGCTCAAAAATCCATTTCTAACCAGACAGAAAATTTCACTTGACAAGCTCGTTCAAATGTGTATCTCTGTAGAAATAATCAGAGCACAGAGGGTTCTTAATGCCAGTGCCGTCCCCCAGCCCCCAGTCTGCTAATGTAATTTCGGAACTGACATGTACTGTGGTGCAATTAGCATGAACTGCCTGCATGTTAGATACCTCGGTGCTTATGTGCCTTGTGGCCAGAGCTGCGCTAAGTGGCATTAAAACTCCTTGTTAGAAAAAAAAAATAAAAAAATAATAATAAAAAAGGAAGAAACCTCCCTTATAGCTCTGGGCTGTTGACTCTAAGGAACAGTGTTACAATAATTTTGATAGAGACTATTGTCATTTTCCTTTTCCCCAGCAAAATACTGCCTTGCTGTCCCAGAGCTGCCTCTGCCAGACCAGCACAGGCGCTTCCAAGCTTTCACTCCGGTGCTGCAGCCCGTGTCGTGCCCCAGGAGCAGCCGGTGCCCGCCGTGCAGCCCGTGCCCACGCTGCCCACAGCTCCCCAGCACGTTCGCATTATGAATGTGCCACACACCTTGCTGCAGCTTGGCCAGCAAGCAGCCGGGGGGCACGTCCGTGCAGCTCTCAGTGGCTTGCATCCCTCCTGCCAAGCCGCGAAAAGCCCAGGGCCAAGAGCCCCTGCGATGGCCATCACGGAGGCCAAGAGCCCAGCTCTCCGGCAGCGTGATGGCCTCGCTCCTCTGCCTGGGCAGCGCTGCAGCAGCCGCTCCTCTCCCCTTCCACAGGCATGGCTCAGAGCCGAGCCGCAGCTGCGAAGGGGCTGCGAGCAGGCCCTCCCTCCTCCAGCACAGCGATGGAGCTGACCCCGGCGGTTTCAGCCCTGGGTTCAAGCCGAGCTCAGGACAAGCCTGGCACTGAGCTGCGAGCGGCTGCAGCCTGTCGTCCTGGCAGGGCACGGGCCTGGCTCGCTGCACAGGGTGCAGACATTACAGGGTCAGGGCTGGGCTTGTTGGGAATCACTCTGCCTTTTTAGTTTTGTAGGTGCTTAAAACAACTGCTGCAGAGACACCTACTGTACCCGAAAGCCAAGGCTAATGCTGCCATACGAGCTGCAGCATTCACAGCACTGCGGGGCAGGCAGCACAGCCCAGACAACACCGAGTGCCAAATGGGTTAATTACTGGCACGGGAATGTTTGAGGAAGATAGCCTGGTGTTTCCTTGGGGAGAGCACGCAGTGAAATGACTTCTTACCCATTGCTCACACATTGGAATGGATAGAAAAAGGTGTTGGAGGGAAATAACACTAAGAAAAGTTATGGCCCCATTTAGGTTTTCTTTGTTGCCTTTTTTTAGCAGAAGAATGCCTTGTTTTCCCTGAGATGACACATTAAGTGAACACACATCCTCCTGAGGATAGCTGCAGCTGCAACAGGTACCTAACAAACTGCTAAATGGGAAAGAAAACTTCCATCATTAATCAGGCACTGTGAAATGAGGTAGTTCTCAAAATTGCCCCCCCATATAATTGTTAGTGGATCCAAACAACCAGCAGTAAGTCAGGGTAATGTTCCCCAGATGACTCAGACAGCCAGAAGAGATAAAGGAATCAAAGAGGAAATAAAGGAATTGAACATCGTGAGTGCTTCTGTTTTACATTGTCATAGGGACAAACTTCCTTAAGATGCTCATTAGAACAGGAGCAGGGCTCACAACCAGCTCGTTCATTTCATGAACTGACAACAGCACCCGCCTGGCGCCCTGCAATACAAAGCACCGGCCGCCCCTGGCCAGGCGGGTGCCTCGAACGCTCCGTGCAGCACCCGGGGCAGCCCCTCGCCTCCTGCTGCAGGAGCCCGGTGCCAGGAGGCAGTGGCACGGTGCAGCCACGGGGAGGGAAATGTCCCCGCCGCTTGGGAAAGCCACACACACGATGCAGCCCCGCGGCCGCGCCAGCTGCAGCTGGCCAGAGCCTTCCTTGCTCCCTGCAGGCTTCCAGTCCCCTTCTGCAGCTCAAAAGACACGGAGATGAGCCGCGTGGGGTGATGCTGGCAGAGCATCCTGCAGGACGCTGCGTCCTGCACCACCGGCAGAGCCCTGCAGGCTGCAGGTAGCGGCTGCAGCGCCCAGGGAAATCAGAGCCCATCGGGAGGCTCCTTGCGGCTGGCTCGCTCTGGGCCCAGGCACTCGAGAGCATTTCCAGCCATCACAGTTCAGCTGCTTAGTGAAACTGAGAGCAGAATGTCTCACATGATAATTATTGTTATTTATAATGAGGCGATGACAACAAGTGAGCAGAGTTAGGTTATTCCCCAGCCAGCTGGCACAGCATGCCCATGTTTCAAGAGCCATTAGCAGCTACGAGTTCTCAGCTTTGAGCACTTTCCAAGGGACCTCATTTCAGAGAGCACTCTGCAGAGAGGCAGAGCTTAGGAAGCCCGAGTGGAGCCCCGAGAAGGCCGGGGCAGGCGTCACCGGATGGTCTGGGCAAGCAGTGTGGGACAGGACTGTGCAGGTAGGGTTCCCCAGGGGCCTGAGGTGCTGGGCAGAACAATATGGTCCTTTGCAAGGGCCCCGCAGCACCTGAGCGCTCTTTCTTGTGAATAAAACAGGATGGAAACAGTGGGAACATCCCTGCTCTGCTGCCTGCTGCTTAGCGCCGCCCCAGCCCCGCTGCTGTCTGCAATCGCTCGGCACCGAGCCACGACGGGCGCCTCGCAGCCGCTCATTCAGCGGAATTAGTCAAACCGGCAGTTAGAGCAACATGAGCTGCACACGGAGAAATAAGAGGGGACAGCTTGCCAGTGCTCAGATCGTGCGCTACTGAGCCTGTGATTAAGGCATTTCACGGCTCCGCACCACACGGGTGCGTGCACGGCGCCCTGCGGCCGGGGCGCGGAGGTGCTGCTGATGCCGGTGCTGCTGTGCCTGTTGGTGCCGGTGCTGGCACTGCTGCAGCTCTCGGTGCCGGTGCAGGCCCAACACACGCTGCGGGGCAGCCCCCAGCCCACCGGGGAGCAAGAGCTCCCCAGTGCATGGGAAATGGAGCGGGGAGAGCGCCCTGCCTGGACGCCGTGCCCACCTCTGCAGCGCTGCCGGCGGCTTGGTCTGGCTTGGTTCTGCTCCACCTGGAGCCAGCCGGTGGCTGCCTCTGGGCAGGCTGGGGCTGATCCGTACCCAGATGCTCGCTTGTGAGCACGGCGTGGGAGACAGCCTCGGCAGCCTGATTCGAGCCAATATTGTCCCCTGCCTACACGGCCTCTTGTCCTGTCATACACAGAAATTAGATTGAAGTGATGCAATTTGTTCCTGACAAATCCTTTTCTCATTTCTTTTTTTCCTTCAAGGTGCCCAAAAGCAGCCGGTTGGTTTGTTAACTTATTTACAGTTCCTGGAAAGCCACTGCAGCCAGCAGCAGGCCGGTCTGTAAGGCTGCAGCTCCTGCTCTCACCGCTTGTTAGCAGGGAGGGCTCCCCTGTCCTCTCCGCCAGGAAGCAAGGTCTCAGACACAGCCATTAGCGAGCTCCAGGCGGCTCCAGCCGGGGCTCGCAGTAGTTTGTCCACGAAAACAGGCCGTTTACAACACAGCTGGATCTGGCTGCGGGTGGCTGTGCTGGCAGGACAGGGGACACACAGGGATTTACACCGGGGTGAGCCAGGAGGAGCAGGACCCGCATGGGATCGGGCAGAAGAAGGGAAGGGAAGGGACCCGTCGGCACCCAGCGCTGAGGGGCAGCGAGGGACAAGTGGCCCGGCCGCAGCAGGACTGGGGCTGCCAGGAGCAGACTTCAAAAGGAGAAGAAAACGCTGCTTCTCCGAGTTGATATTCCCTTGCGGATCTTCTGCTCCTCATTATTCTGGTCGTTACTTAAGCAACAGCCGCTCGTCACTTGTGGTTCAGCAGCTAAGGAAGGGCTGAGTGCAATAGGCTAATTTATTTTCTTTTAGTGCTTCTCAGACATGGCAGCCCCTGGCTGCTCCTCACCGCTGGTAACCAACTGGAGGCATTTCAGATATTTCTAATGTATGAAAGCAACTGGGAAACAGAAATTACCCTCTCTGAAATAATTCCTGAGACAGATTTCTTTTGGCACTTTGCAATAGATATGCAGAGGAGGTGCATGCTGCAAGTACTAGCTTGCTTTTCCTGAGCAATTTATTAGCCCTGCCATCTGGTTAAGACTTCATTTCTTTTCCCCAGTTAAACGTACCTCATTGACAGAAATGGCATCTGCAGGAAACGTGAAAAAGTGGGAGAGACAGCCAGGGCCTTTCCCGGCCCCGCGTTTCATCCGGCTGGTCCTCTGCAGGTGTAGCAGAGCTGCTGCATGGAGCCAGGTGAGATATCTCACTGCCCGGGGCTTTGTGGGGTGCCCCACCGCGCTGCCCTGCACCCCAGCCACGGACATCACCTCTGTGCCGGGCCTCCACCGAGATCCGGGGCGGGTGACAAACGATCTGCTTGGGATGCACTGCCTCCGCCTCTGCCTGCGCAGCCCAAATGAAATTAAAATATTGAGAGAAACAGTTTCCAGGGGGAAATTGGAAGAGTTGGTGGCGGTGCCGGAGCCAGGAGGCTCCTGCTGGGCAGGCAGCCCCCAGCCCGGTGCCTGCCACCTCCCATCCCATGGCTGCCAAGGTCGGGCAGCCCCGGCCAGCACAGGCAGCGCATGGTAGGAGGGCTCGCGGCTCCCTGAGCCCTGCCAAGCCGCTGGCAGCACGGGAAGCACGTTTCTGTACGGCTGTGCCCACGCATGCCAATGGGCAGCCAGACACCTCGAGGGTCCTCCTGGCCAGGCTGCCAGGCGGGGAGGGCAGGACACCAGGGTCACGGGGGGACCCCAGGGCCACGGGGCTGCAGCCGCAGGACGCGGGCAGAGGGCGCAGAGCTGGATCCTGTGCAGCAGGCACTGCGCTGTGCTGTGCAGCCCGCCTGTGTGCTGCGAGTGAATTCACTGCAATCCCAATGCAGTGCCTTTAGGAAAATAGCCTGTCCTTAGTGGAGGGCACAGAAACAACAGGAAGGGAAAAAGTGACCTCATTACCAGGCCAAGTGATGACAAAGGGAAAAACATCCCCTGTCCGCGCTGCCCCCCAGCACCCAGCCCTGCCCAGCAGCAGCTCCCCAGCCCGGATGGGGCTGGGTGCCCCAGGCAGCCCCAGGCAGTGCGGGGCTGGCCCAGCCCCTGCTTCGGTCAGGGCTGGGCCAGGAAGACTTCACGCCTCACTTAACCACCTCCTCTACAGAGATAACATTGGTACACTGAATTACATGTTCTTTATCTTCACATCTTAATACTGCCTAGATGGAGTTAGTAAAAGGCACACTCTGTGCTGCTTCATTGCACTTTATTTAAGCCATCCCAGGGAAAGAGCAATCGGGCCATTATTCACTGCATGCCTGAGCACTGCTCTGGACTGCCTGCACCATCCTGTGCTGCCACGGGAGGCCTGTGGGCACCGCTGCCCCCAGCCCCAGCCCATCGCTGCCCCAGGCCACTGCACAGGACCTGACCACAGCCCCATGGCATGCACCAGCCCCCCCCCCACCCTGCACCTTGTGGCCCTGTGCCAGCAGACGGCATCCTGCAGCAGCATGCACACCGTCTGCTCTCCTCTGCTGCAGCCTCCCAAAAGCACCAGGAGCAATCACCAGGGGATCCATTGTCTCCAGATGTAGGAGCCCAGGACAGTGCAAGGGAACTGAGTGTGCATGCGGGCATCAAAAGACTGAAAAACAGAAAGAAATTGGGCTCAAACATCCCCACAAGTGAGCCAGAGAGCCTGTGCCCCACCACTCAGCAGCTGCTCAGAGTCTTGTGGCAGCTTGCGTGGGCTCTGGGTGGACTCCGACCTGCTCTGAAACAACAGGCCGGCAGGAGATCAAGTCAGCTGCAATAAAATTTTCATTACTTGTGTGTTTGAAAAGCTGTTGTACTATTTTAGAGAAGAAAGGTAATCTGTCATGGTTTATTAATGCGCTGTAATGGGGCTCTTTGCAGGCAAAGGGCACGTGGGCTCTGTAACGTGTTCTGTGGGCAGAGCAGCACCCGGCAGTGGCACATGCAGGATGGCGCGGCAGCAAAGCAGCTCTGCGTTCCCTTTCCAGCCCGTGCCATAACACACCAGCGCGAGGTGCAGCTCCGTGCTGCTGCTGCTGCCAGAACGGCGGCTGTGGGAGCCGTGTGCTGCCCCGACCTCCAGGCTCCCCGCACACGAGCCCCACGGGTACCAGCCTGCAGAGGTGCGGCAAAGTCTGGGGCAGGACCTTGTACCCGGTGGATTCTCAGAGTGAGCTCCACCACGGGGAGCCCCCACCAAGGGGAGCCCCCATGCTGTGCCCCCGGTGAGCACATCTGTGCTGGGGGGGGTGCAGGGAGGGGGCTCCGAGCGCAGCACACGCACGTATCCCCACTGCTTCCCTGGGCTTGGCTGCTCCAGCTCCCCTTGGGCGCTTTAGTGCAGGATGTAATTTGTACCTGTCTACAATTATGGCTAGAACGGCTGTGCAATTGTTGTATTTTAAGAAAAAAATAGTATTTAAAAAGCAGCAATAAAAGCCTTTAGCAGGCAGTGTGTTCTCGCAGGCAGAGAGCTGCCAGGGCCATAGTGCCGGTTCAGGGGCTGCAGGGTAGGAGAGTGCTGTGCTGTGGGCACATGCACAAATCCCATTAACGTCTGAAAGCTGCTGGGCGAAGAGCTGAGTCTGGAGATCAGAAGCTGTGAGTGGGGCAGGAGTCAGCTGCCTTTCCACCGCTCTGAGTGCCAGACGAGCCCCGCAGTGCCTGCTCTTTGGCACCACCAGCGGCTCAGGGCTCAGCAGCCGGCGGCTCCCTCGGGTGGGAGAGCTGCCCGTGCCCTGTGTGGGAAGGGGCTGCGAGCACGGGGCCGTGTCCGGGGTCTGAGGGCACTCATCTGCCTCAGCCGCCGTGCCCAGAGGATGCCCTGAAGGGAGCAGCACGCTGCACGTACGCCTGAGACAACGGCAGTCGGGCAGGGCATGACTTGGAGCTAGATGCTCAATTAACTGGGGACCTCTTCTTTCACCTTGAAATATGCGCTGAAGTGTTGAGGAGGGATGAGACAAGAGCTGCATAAATCTGTCAATTGCTAGAACCCTGATAAAAGGGAATATCTTGGTTAATTAAATCCATTCATAATCAGATGGATTTTGGTCTTTCTTTGGGCACAGTTTCTGCTGCTTTAGCTACACTCAGAATCATCTTCACATAAAGGTTCAGGAAAATAAAGCAAACTTGACATTTTCAGAAAATGCGCATTTTCCTCGGAGAGCCTGTGCGTAATTTCATGGCAGGCAGCACGCACACACCGGAGAGAACCCGGCAATTTGCTTTCCAGGCGCAGATCGAGGATTTCTCATTGCTCTCCCCGTTCACGCTGCTCTGCAAAGCGCACCAGCCACCGGCAGCTCCCGGCCTCAGGCGCCTCCCACCGCCTCTGTGCAAGGCCGGGGCCGTGCTGCAGTGCCCAGCTGCTGCCACCGCTGCTCCCGGCCTGTGGCCGTCCCCGTGCCACTGTGCCACCCCAGCACGGTCTCAGCACCGTGCTGCACCGAGCTGATGCGTGAGAGCATCACAGCACCGGGCAAAATGCTGCCCAAAGCCTGTTATTTCTGTGCCACTGCCTTCACCAGCCAAACTTGTAATCTCATCGGAGAATGAAATCAGGTTTGTTTGACAAGACCTACTTCTTTTCAACCATGTTGACAGGCATAAATTTATATTCTCGGGCTCTAATTCTTCCATTAATTGACTCTTGCAGTAGTTTTTCCACTGATTTGCCCAGGACTGATGTCAAGCTAATTGGCTGTAGTCATCCCAGCCATTTCACTCACTTCCGTGTCCCACAGTACAGCACCTTCTCCTCCCACCCAGCACCATTTCCCTGCTCTGACTCTAATTTAAATCCTCCCATCCACACAGACCCTGGGGCAGGGCTGAGGACCAGGCTGCCACAGGACCCGCCAGCACCGCGCTGTGCGCCTGCTCCCCACCGACCCCACCTCTGCTGCTCACCTGGGCCTCTGCAGACAGGCTGTCCAATTTCCTTCCCTTTGCATCATCTAATTTACAGGTTTTGAGCTTTTGGAGACCTCATTTACCCATTTCTCTCTGCATCCACAAGAAACGAGGATTCTTGTCTTTTAATGAGAATAGACGTTTCCCTATTTTGTTCAGATTTAAGAAGGAGGTCACACTGCTTCCTGACAAAAGTCAGTCCCCGTTCCCCATTTCCGATAAGAGGCAGCAGCAGCTGCTCAGGCCGGACCTGCAGGAGGGCACCCATGACCCTCAAGTGTCTGCAAGGCGCTCGCCTGCGGTGTTGGGCGCTCTCCAGAGCTGGGGCTGGCACTGGGAAGGTGCTGGGCTGGGCTGGGAGCAGCATGGGCTGCGTGGTGCCCACAGCAGGGACCCCCCAGTGTGACCAACAGGCACAGGACAGCCCAGCCCGCCACCCTAACACACCGCAGCCCCAGAGGCCTTGCAGAACCAGTGCTGTGCTTGTGCCTTTTCCCTCCTTACAGTCTTTTTCTTGAGTGTTTAATAGGTAATTTGCATGTTGCAGATTCACTTTTAAAAACAGTTTTAATGAAGGTGTGTGGCTGTGTGCGTATCTGCATGTGTCATCTGTCCAGGTTCACACCGTATAAATCACCACTACTTTTGGGAAGGCTAATTAAAGGTAATCATGAAAACCTCATTAGTTCTCATTTACATAAGATACACAGAGAAATTTCCTAACCTTTAATCCTGGCAGTCACAATCCATTTAGATATCTCCTGTATGCTTAATTCAAAGGCAGAAGCGCAAACCCCATTCCCTCCGTGCATGCTTCTCCCAGAGCCCCACTCTCAGCCATGGTGAACCCAGAAGGTGGTGCCAGCTGCTCCCTTGTCTCTTCAAATGATGCTGAAACAGGTCTGGGTCAGCACACAGCTGCCTGTGGGGTGGGGCAGGTGCAGCCACATCACAAGCGATCATGAGCACGACCTGCATCACAGGTGAGCATGAGCATGACCTGCATCCCAGGCCCTGCGGCACAGGGCTCTGCCCCTCCAGCAAGACTCTCACCACAGAGCAGCAGAAGCAGCAACACCTGGGAGAGGTGGGGGGGTGGAATTAATCCGTGGGGGAAACAGAAAGTCCTAGTGTGCACAGATCTGTGATCTTCAGCAAGAAGCCTCGCCATCACTGTGATGATTACTTCAGTAATGAGCATTCCCGGCAGCAGCAGGGCTCTGCACAGCAGCTGGTGAAGGTGACGGTCATGCAGCAGAGGTCCCTGTAGGCCACCAAGTGCCATGTCAGCATCTACCCCTCCCCGGGCTGGTACGGAAATGGCCTCTTGCCTTCTGCCCTCTTGATAGAGAAATGCAGCTCAATTAGAGCCCCTCGTGCTGTAAAAACATTGGAACATTAAATGTATTAGATAAAACTGCTTCTGCTATTAAAGCAGATCACGTCCTGGAAACCTACGCAGTAAGCTGTGCAATTTCACCCTGCGATATGACTGGATTAAGTAGTCCCCACAAAAGCCTCTTATTGTACGAAAAAGACCATTAGCAACCTATGCAATCAATAAAAAACACAGTCCTGTTGCTGTAAAACAAGAGAATTAGCCACAGAGCCGGCAGTAGCACCAGCTAGGCTTGGGCCCCATTTCACAAACTCACAGGGGAAGGGCTCGGCTGACACCAGAGGGGTTGTTACAGCCCCGCCGCAGCCCTGCGGGGCCAGCACACAGCAGCACGATGTGGTCCACGTGCACCCGCGTCGCGCCACGGCAGGGCAGGAGCAGGGCGAGCCGGAGCCCCAGCAGCGATCCCTCATCGCCCCGCTCCCGGTAACGGTTCAGCTTTCTTTGCTGCAGGCTGGGCTGGGAGCTGTTACAGCCCTCACACGTGTCAGTGCCATCGCCCGTGAGGCTGCGCTCACCTGGAGGCCAAATTGTTCTCCCAGGAGCCCAGGGCTCGGTCTGCAGCAGGACGGGGTGGCGTTAGCACGCGGCGGAGCTGTCCCGGCAGTGGCTCTGCCAGGTCACTGCGGGTGCCTGGGCTGCTCCGTCAGGACCCAGCACGAGTGTGGGGAGCCACTGCGAGTCCCTGCTGTTTTCTGTTATCTTCCAAAGACATCAGTTCTTTTTTTCAGTGGATCAGTGCCAGGCAGAGCTGGGTGAAATGCATTAAAGAAAACCTCGCCAAAAAACATTCGGTGAGCACAGGAAATGGTGTGGTGGCACAGACACTGTTCTGGTGAGCAGCTGCCCCCCTTCCCTCCTCTCTGCCACGCGGCTGAGTGCCCGAGCCGAGGCCCCGCACCCAGGAGCTGCCCTGGGGAAGCCGCAGAGCCCGGCCGGGGCTGCAGCCAGCACGAGACAGGGTGCTCCAGGCAGAACTGCTCCATGTCGGAGCAGTGCCTCCACGCCTTCACTGGTGGCCAAGGTTATCGGTAACTGGGATTAAAAGACCAAGTAAGAAAAGAATGGAATTGGAAATGGGCTTTCTGTAGTGAGGAGCGCTGCTCTTGCTGCTGTCTGAGGGCTGGCTGGGGCCTGGGGCACTGATACCCACACTCAGTTCCATCCCTGGCAGGGGGGCACAGGACGAGGAGAGCCCCAGGCGACTGTGTGCAGAGCCCCAGATGCTGGTAACAAGTATTTAAGTATTAAACAACACCTTAAAGAAAACATGAGGCCAAGAGCTGAATCATCACAGAAAATAATGTGCTGTAAAGAAGGAAATGAAAGGACAACTGGGAGAGTAGTTCTTCACGGGAGATGTGGCTCAGAGCAGCGATCGTGGAAACTCCCATTCTCTAGAAAGCACAAACCCACTGGGCTCCACCAGTGTTTGCACAGCAGTAATTTAATAGAAATCAATCATGCAAAACAGACACAGTATGAGTTTGGAGATTCATTTCCATATATTACACTATTCTTTGTTGTATTCCCGTCCCTAGTCTGAATGTCAGAGGGAGCTGGAGCCAGTGCTGGGCTGGCAGAACTGGCCGGTGCCCGAGCTGGCTGAGCCCCAGCAAGCAGGGGAGGTGCCACAGAGCCCAGAGCCTCAGAGGAGAGCCTGTGCTGCAACAGGAAAAATCCCCCTGCAGCCACCCGGCATCCCTGGCCCTGCTGCCACGTAAAAGCTGTGCACCGGTTCACCCTGTCCTGGTTGCATTTACTTCCTCGTGTCTCTCTCGGCCCCTCTCAGCCCCCTCCTCCAGCAGGGGCAGCAGCCGCTCCCCCAGGGCCAGGCGCAGCCGGGATTCTTGCCCGGCGCTGCACCACGCGGATGCAGAGGACAGCCCATGCCAGAGCAGCGCGATGCCGAGCTGTGCAAACCACCCGGCAGCTGGCTCCGGGTGTCCCTCACCCTGGCGTCAGGCCCAGGCAGCAGCACCTCGCCAGCCTCTGCCTTGCAGCAGGACCCTGCCGAACCCGCACGCAGGGTATGGGCAGTTGGGCCACAAGCTGGCAGCTCCTGTTGCTCACAAAATGCTCAGCAGCGTACGGCAGCAGCAGGGAGGGTTTTGTCACTTGTGAGCAGCCGACGGGACCTCACGCAGCTCCTCGGCACCCACTGCACCTCCGCTCGCCAGCCCCGTGCAACCTCTGGTAATTGCTGTTCACGCACCCTAACAGCGCGCTCGAAGGAGGCAGCCGGAAAGGCGGTGGTCCAACATGAAAAACAGCCTCGGCAGTTTGATGTAATATTTATACGGTGCCTTGTCTCAGCACTTGATGTGGAGCGTGCGGCAGGCTGTCTCTTGATGTGCAGGCCGGGATAACACCTCCCCCGTCCCCAGCCCTGCAGTGGGTGCAGAGCCGGCGTCCCCGCCGGCATCCCCGGCCCCATGGCACACCCGGCCCAGCCCTGGGGTGCCACAGTCCCCAGAGCCCTGACAGCTCCCTCCGCTCCCCTGCCTCTGCTCGTGCAGTGCCTTAAAACCAGGCCGAGCCTCAGCTGACAATTTACGGCTCCTCCAGGGAGCCCTATTATATTACAGAGGCAGACGGTACAGTTAGGGCAGCTTCTCCCGGGAGTGCCCTGCGCTTTATGGAAACATGATTCAAAAATACTATCACTTCAGGGAAAAGGGAAATATATCTGGAAGAAACTTTATGGGACAAATTTCTAACAGGTTTAACATTTACCCAGTTTCATATTTTCTTTAGCCCTATTGGGAGAGCTTAATTTCCTGTGAAATTCAGGTTGCAAATGAGTTTGGCTGTTCAGCCAACCAGGAAAGTGGCTCAAATAAGTGATTTCATTCCGATTGATCAAGAATGCCAGCCTGCTAGGAACATCAAGCACTGAAGCCCTGATGGTCTGGTAAATGCTTGGGTTAATTCTGATTAAAATATTTAAAACCTTGCAGAGTACACAAGTATCCATACAAAACCAGCACAGAAAGGAAAACATGTACTAGCTGCTCAGGACAGGAGGTGTTTGCTTTGCTGACAGTTCCCCTAATTTAATCATCATCCTTTCAGCAAGTTCTTATCGCCGTTTCCCAGGAGGTAAGCTTCTTTGGAAGATGTTTGTAGGGGCTCTGTTTTAGGTGCCTCCAATTTAATTCTGATTCGCTGTCACTTGAATGCAGGACGGGGGAGCTGCACCGCTGGCAGGAGTCAGCCCGTCTGGGCAGGAGTCGGCCCGTCTGGGCCACGTCTCCTCTGCGGTGCCTGGGCTGGGCTGCCAACCCTTTGGGGGCTGCAAACCTCGGGGCAGTCCCGTGGCACACGGGGCAGAGCTGCGGCACTTGGGGCAGCGAGGCGCTCCGGGTACGGCTCACAGGGACGCGCAGCACGGGGCTGCCGTGCGGTGTCGCAGCACAGGCCCAAGCTGGACTCGCCCTCGCGGCCAGCACCCAGCACCGGGGCAATGGCTGCGTGTGCTTCCCGCCCGCCCCGTGCTGCCTCTTGCAAGCCAGCTTGTGGCGCAGTGGGCAGGGCATCACCCTGCTAATTACACCTGCCAACAGCAATTCATGGCCCCGCAGCAAACACATGCAAATTCATGAGCGAGAAGGAAAAGTCCCCTGGATTTTTAAAACATTCGCTAACAGCAAGTGAGGGCAATACATTATTTAAAGGCTTCTAAGGAAAGAAAATAATTTCAGATTAGTTAGCTTTTTAGGGCAGTGTGAGGAGGGAGCAGGGAGCTGAGCTGCGAGCAGCGGGGAGCTCACCCTGGGCACCAGGGGCTGCGGGGCGAGGGCAAGGCAGTGGGGCTGGTGCGGCACCCCGGGCAGCGCAGGGCGCCCGGCGCAGGCTGCAGCAGCTCCGGCCACAGCCAGCAGAGGACGAGGGGACACAGCACCAGGCGCGTGGCATCCCCAGGGCCGCCTCCACCCAGGAGTGCCGGGAGCGCTGCCACGTGTGCCGTGCCGGGCATAAGAGAGCCACCGTGATGGACGATGCCGAGGCTTAATGGGCACTGCGGTACAGGAGTGCGCTGACGAATGAGGTGTCACTGGGTTTAATCCAGAGTCATTAGCCATGCTGAAGACTTGCATATCATTTGTTAAACTAATGGATTGCTGGAGGTCATTTAGTAATAAGAAAGGAAGAGAAGGGTTATTAGTTTCTATCAGACATTAATTGGCCAGAATCGATTACTTATTTGGCATTTGCAGTGTATTAGGGGTGCTTCCCCCCCAGGAGCCCCCGGCAGGCAGAGAAGGGCAGCCGGCATCGCCGGGGCGGGCGCCTGCACGGCAGCTCCCATGGCAGCTCTCCTGCCCCGGGCTGTGGGACAGCCCCATCCTGGGGAGCCCCAGGCATGGCAGGAGCCCACCAAGCCCAGTGGCCCTCCGAGGGCACCGCCACTGTGGGGAGCACACCGGCCAGGAGAGGCTGGGGGGCTGCGGGCACCGGCTGTGCCCCAGCGCAGAGCACGGCCGCAGGGGCAGTGTGTTCATTTCTCCCCCATACACTGGCCATGCTCCATCGCGCAGGGAAAGGCAGAAATGACTCTGGAGCGGCTCAGGTGATGCCACATTTATCTAACAAGCTTCCAAATGAAAACTAGCATTTGGACTTATTGCATTCTGGCTTAAAATTTGATTACATTTTTCTACAGCTGTAAATCTGCCTTCCTTTCTGCAACATTATTATTAAAGCCAGTATTGAATTGGTGGTGTGATACGTAAAATTTCAATCCTGGCTTTGACATTCCAGGAAGTTAAAAACCAATTACAGTGTGTGCTTTGCCTCGGGACAGAATGAATCATTGAACACAGCCACTTCACCAAGAGAAATTAAAGGTTGAAGCAGCAACACAGGGAAGGTATTAAGCTAAAAATCAAAGGTCAATTAAAGTAAAACTGAGACTATTTTATTTTAATATTTTGCTTACATTTTCATTCCTTTCTGGTGAACAAGGAGACAAAATAAACCTGCACTTTTATTTATTTGCTGGGTGATAAATCTGCACCAAAGTTGGTCTCAGTAGCTAAGGGGAAACATTCAGGGATAAAACTCCCAGCCAGTAACCAGCACTAACCTCGCCCTAACAAAGCCCCCAGAACGATGGTGGCAGCGCCCATCCTGCCCGTGTGAGCGTCGGCGCTGGGCTGCGAGGGCCCTGCCTGGGGACTCGGCACTGCTGCTCCGCGGGCAGGGGCTGCAGAGCGAGGGGCACGTGCGGGGCTGTGCAGCGCGGGGACATCCCGCTGCCACCGTCACCCCGAGCCCACCAGGCCCCTCTCGCCCTGGCCTGTCCCGGTGCTCAGCAGCCCCGCAAAGCAGCACCAGGCCCCTTGGGCCGCGCTGTGCCACAGGAGGCCAGGCTGGGGTATCACAGTTTGCAGAGTGTGGGAGAGAGCACAACAGCCCGTGCCGGGCTGTGCGAAGAGCTGCGCGTCCCGCACCAGGCGTGCTGTGGAGCCGGGGGGGGTGCAGCATGCCTGAGCAGAGCCAGGTGGCGTGGCACCGGCACCGTGAGCTGCTGTGGCTCCGGGGGAGCATGGGGACACCCACGGACCGTGACGAGCTGTGGAGCCCAGCCTGGGTGCGGGGCCGATGCGCAACGGGGCGGCATCAGCCACTCGCTTTCAGCTCTGCTTTTAATTGGGCACCAAAAGTGAATTTCCAGCCCAGAAGCCCCTGCCTGCTACTTTCGAAAGAGAGGTGGCAGCAACGCCAGCTCCTTGGCCGTGGCCCTGCCAACAGGTGGCCGAGCAGGGGGCACACAAGGTGCTGGGGCCTGGGTGCCTGCGCTGGGCCGCTTGTAGCCAGCAGAGCCAAGGGGACCCGAGCTGCAGTGACAGCTTGGGCCATGGGCACCTCCCAGTGGCAACGAGGCACGCGTGTGCACACGCACTTGGAGCACACACACAGCCACCGCACACGTGTGCACACATCCTGCGTCCTGGCCTGTTCCCCCAGCTCCGCATCGCCCCGCTGTCAGCGCTGCCGAGCGCAGCGGCACCGAACACTGCCAGGGTGTGGAAACTGCAGCTCTTCTGCTGGCGCTTCATGGGGCACAGTCAGTGGGCAGCAGCAGCGTGGGCCCCGTGCTGCCCCTCGGGAGCAGAGTGCCTCAGCCTGGGGACCCCCAGCGCCTGCCCACTGCCACCCCCTAGCCAGGCATCCCCCCCAGGGCTCACTGGCACCTGGCCGCTCCGGCAGCCCCCGCAGCGCAAACAGCCCCATTGTATGAGTTGCTCCATAAATAAATAAGCAAGCAGACTTCTCCCAAAGTACTTGGAGCACAAACAGCCCTGGAGAGATGATATAAGAGACCATAAACTAATCTAGTAGCAGTCAGTGAATCAGCACCGCCCTCAGCTCTTAACCAAGCACTAAATAAGCTCCGGCTCAATATGCCGGTGCCTCCAAAGGCAGCACGAGGAGAAGGGGCAGGATCAGTGCCGGCACGACATAATGCCCAAACACGGAGATATTTACCGACGTCATTACAGGAGAGAATGAAAATGCAGGTTATCTCCTGAACTGTGGCAGAAGCTGTTGACCCCTCCCGTTAAACAAAAGATAAGTTGTACTTTCCATTTTCTGTTAGCAATATGTCATCGGCAGATGCCTTTTACTTGTGGACTTTAATAGATAATCCATACCCTTGAAGTGGAGTATATCATCTGCTCATTACCAATGATAAATCAGTTGCAAAATATTAAAATGCTTAAAGACTGTCATATGGTCTTCATGAATTGCTTTGCAACATGCACACTTCTGCCTATTAAAGGGGAAAATGTATTCATCGTGGATCCAGGCAGAGCTATCAAATTCTGTTTTATTTACAGTCTGGAGTACAAAGCTATCAGAGACTCACAGCAGTGGAGAAAGAACCACCTTCCTGCCCTGCCATTACCAGCCTTTCTAGATAACCTGACCTCAGCTATGGAAACTCATTAAGGTCGTTAGGAAACACACCAGTTCTCCAGGGAGCCAGCTTCTTGTAGATTAAAAAAGGGAGCGAAAGAGCATGTGAGTGCTGCTAACTGTGCACTTTATTCACGTCTATACAAGTGTGCTAACCTCAGGGAAAGAGTAATCTAATATATTCTCAGACAATTTAAACTCATTTCAATAAAAAAAGAATTAGATGGAAGCAAATGGCGGGGACAGCAGATGTTACGGTATTTGTGACACCCAGAAGAACAAGCTGATAGCGCTGTATTACACAGGGACAGCGCTTTCAGCCCTCAGACATGCGCTGGGAGGGAAGGAACGGGAAGAGGTGGGATGAGGGGACGGGACGTGCCGGGGAGAGCTGGCCAGGAGCTGGGCGGGCAGCACAGAGGCACGAACGTGCTGTGGGCAGTGGGAGCGGGCTCCAGGCTGGGAACAGCCGGAGGCACAGCAGAAACCCGGGTCCCATGGGTCTGGGGCTGGGACTGCCCCACCTGGGCCACCCACCCCTATGGGCTGTTAGCTACCCACGGGAATGAGCATGGGAGACACACGCCAGGGGTTCCTGCAAACGCACCGGCTTGTTTGGTAAATACCAGTGTTGTTATAAATATTCTATAAGCCCAAGACCTGCAGTGCATTAAAAAATGATAAGGTCCCCGCTTCTCAAGCAGCCACTGCTCCATGCTGGTGCCCTGGAAGAGGTATTTAAAATAGGATGTCAGCTCGGGCTGACAGAGGCATTTGTCGTGGGGCTGATGAATAGTTTGAGAAATATTCAATACCTTTAGGAAGGATCAATTCATCACAGGTTGGCTCAGGCTGAGTGGAAACACACAGCCATCCACATTGCATTCGTTTATTAAGAAATTCATGTCATTATGTTAGACATGCAGTTTCTTATTATTTTTTTCACTGGATGAATCTAACGTGGAAAAGGGACTGTGCGGTGAGGTGATAAATTGCGCCAGCAGCCAACGACGTGTTCCATGCCCCATTTAAACGTCTCCAGGACAGCGAGGCAGGGCCAGGTTCAGCACAGCTAGGAGGGCTGGGGAGGGCCTCCAATTAGCACATGCGCCCCAATAACGGCTGAAGGATTTGCCCTGCGGCAGGGGCCCGTCTCCGCTCTCGGAAGCTCCCCATCGGGCCGGGGAGCTGAGCTGCAGCCACGTGGAGCCGCCAGCAGCCGGAGCCAGCAGGCCCAAGGCCCCCGCATGCCGTGGGGCACTGTGAGACCGGTGGGAGCCCCTGGGGAAGGAAACGTGATGGGTGGCCTTGGGCTGCGGCAGCAGTGTGCGGTGCTGCGCGGCTGGGTCCCGGCGTGGGGCAGGACGCCGGCAGCCGGTGGCTCCGGGGATGCGGCGCAGGCAGGACGAGCCCCCGGTCACCGGCACCAGGCTCCTGGCCAGCCTCGTGCCAAGGCTGCTGCCACCACCCCTCTCGGACCAGCAGCAGGGGCCTCATGCACAGGCGGCGGGACGGGGCCACCACTGCGTCGGCCCCTGGAGGTGCAGCAAGGCCCAGAGCCATGGCCCGACGTGTCCCACGGCACAGCATCACACCGTAAGCAGAGGCGAGAAGGAGAGCACTGCAGCTCCCAAACCTTATCGGTCCCATCTCTGCGTGTAACAAAAACCAGCATATGGGCTTCTCCCTGGCAGAAGAAAGAATGATTTTATCAGCAATGCAATTCTACAAGCCCTACGGATGCCCCAATTAACCATCAATAACAAGCCACGAATGTCCACGAGCCAGCCAAGGTTTCAGTAGCTCTCTTGATGCTTCCTATCAGCCTCACAGCTTTCAATTAGGTACATGTGTATTTATGAAATATTATGACAATTGAAAGCCTTTTAAGTGTTACAGTAAAAATCCCTATGTGCAAAACAACTGGGGTATCAGCACGGCCTTAACTGCTAAATCCATGCGGTAATCAGGTTAGGCTGCCAGCGAGAGGCTGGTGTCAGCGGTTTTTATTAGAAGCTGTGTTTTTGCTGTAAGAGGCACTGGGTTTATGTTACCATAAATTGTCAACAGTTGGTCAGATTCCCACAGAGAAAGGATCGATACCCAGCAGAGAGGAAAAAGTGCTGAGAAAGGAAAAGCAATACTCTAATTAGAACAAAATTTAGGGGTCCAGAGGTACTGATGACAGTGCCTAATACGTTATAATTTATTGACGGCCTCCAAAGATTAGGTTTTGTTCTGGCTCTCAGCGGCAGCTGGGTGTTAATGAAACACGGCAAACCCCAGGCCCCCGTCCCATGGCAGGGGCAGCCGCCCGCACGCTCTCGGCCATGCCCCAGTGCCCTGCAGCCGGCACAGCCGGCAGCCCTCGCCGTGTCACAGCCCAGCACGGCACAGCACGGCCGTCAGGGGCTCTGCGCCCAGCAAGTGTTTTTTGGCCCCTCCGGTTTGCACAGGGACAGCAGGGAGGGCTGCAGGGAGAGCTGAGAGCACTGTAGGCCAGGCACCAAGCTCAGGGCACGGCACCAAGCCCCAGGCACCTCCGGGCACCAGAAACCGTCGTCTCCCTCCGCAGGGCCCCAGAACTGGTTTAGCACAGCCATAACCCCGGCCGAGGAGCCGAACAGCTGGGGGCCCGTGCCCCACACCAGGACTGAGCCTCCCCTGCTGCCCTAGATTTAATAACCGCTCGAGTCCTAACCTGCCCTTGCTTCATCTCAGTGCACAAAGCACCTGCCATTGGATTCCTCATAAACAAGAAGGCAATAAAATTTAATCATTCGAAGATCAAAGTTCTCAAGTGTTTTCCAATTGTCCTCTCACCACCCTCCCAGCTAGATTAAGGGAACTGCAGTGGGCTCGCTATTTAATAAGTGGCTATAAAAACCCATCTGGATTGGAGAAATATTGGCAAATATAATAAACAAAAATATATTAACTCTAATTCTGCAGAGCCTTTGGCTATATTAATCTCTCTTTAATGTAATCACCTATAAATAAGTGATGACCCTATGATTTAATATGACATCTGTCATCCCCATTTCCATACAAGATACGAAGTAATTATGCTCTCTAATAAGTAATAAAAGTCCAGGTCTCACCGTGCCCTGTGACTGCCCAGCGTAACGCGAGGTCCCTCCACGCGACACCTGCAGCTGCCGCAGGGCTCTGTGCCGGGCTCGTGCCAGCTCACGTGGTGGGGCCGAGTGCGTGGCTCCAAGCGCATGGCTCCGTTCTGCAGCCTCCTGCCGGGGCCGCGGTGCCACCAGCCCATGCTGCGGGTCAGAGCTGCCCGTTGGGAGCAGGGCTGGCACCACCGTACCCCAAGCAGGGCGATGCAGCTCCGTGTCGAGCGCCCGGTGCCCCTGCAGGGATGTGGGCGGCGATGCTGACCTGAAAAAAGGCTCACTCAGCCGGGATGCCTAGTAATAAATTTATTGTATTTTATTACATATTCCCCTTTTTCCACTGAATTCCAATTCCTCATATTCAAACTCTTCTTTCTGAAAGAAAATGATTTTTAACATAAAAATATAAATTCTGCGTATTAAAAGTGCATACACCTTGAATAATAAAACATACAAATAAATAATAAAAGGCATTGACACAGTCTCATGCACTTGTCCTCAAATAATTTAAAATTTATGGTACAATGTTCAATCCCAAGTAAAGACAGCCTGCTCTCCAGATTACTGTACAGTTCAAAAACATTAAAATACAGAAGAGAATATCAAAGGTGTGGGCAAGCCCCACGTCCCAGTATCGGTGTACAGTGATGTGACATGCAGTTTTCAGAACTGTAGATATTCCAGTGTAAAATCTGACATTGTGTCCAGAAGAGAAACTACATTTGTAACAGGACTTAAAATTCAATTTTAACCAATGGTGAGGCACAGTTGGTGAGCAAATCTGTACAAATTAATACTTGGAAGGCCACAAGAAAATAATGTAGCCACTTGTAGCCTGTATTCCCTTGTGTCACCCTACCCAAGGCAATGTAGCACCTAAAAATGTTTTCTTATTGCACTGCACAAATGCCATACAAACCTAAGGCTAACTTTCTTGCAGCGTGTTTGTGCTGCAGGGCCTAGAGCGAAACAATTTGTGTTTACACTTAGTTTTAATCTGTGTCTTTTAAAAAACACTATTTGCAGATAAATTGAGTGCTATCGCCTTTAAAAAAATAGAAGACTTCCTAAACCTTTAAACCTAATATAGATATCATACAAGTCTTCACATACCTTTATTTTTACAAAATAAAGCTCCTAATAGTAAATGCTTCATGGTGCTTTTATTAAGGAAACCACATAGTACTTTCATCTCACCACAGATTAAAACTAAATTTCAGTTCCCTCCACAGATAACATTAGATACCGCCAAATTATTTTGGATTAGAAGGCAATGATGAAGATAGAAAGAAAGATGACAGCAAAACCATTCGGAATGTCACTTCCCAACCCTCCCTAGGCAGCTGAGCGGGAGCCCCGGGCACGGCTCAGGGCAGCACGGACCTGGGGGGGCTCGCCCGGGGCCCCCACACCTGCAGCCGCGGCACAGAGACCTGCGGGGGTTTGACCCTGCCCGGGGGGGTGGCTGCTGGAAGCTGCCCCCTGAGCACTGCCACAAGCCCCCAGTGAGCACTCGCCACAGGCACAGCCTCTTCTCACAGCGCAGAGTGTGTCAGTACAGGTACACAAAGTGGCAGGCTACATACAGAACACTGATCGGGTTTTTCCTGTTTTGTTTTTTTTTTTTTTTTTAAAAGAAAGAAAACAATACAATACAGAAAAACAGTTTGTTCTCATTTCAACATTTCAAATTCCCTTGACATTATGCTACGCTCCAGCCTTGTCAGTAATCCCAAATTCTGCAAAGAAAAGAATCAAAGATGTGCAAATAAAGCAGGAAACCAGGTACATGCTCCTATGTGCTGACACATAGCTGCACCAAGAAACAGAAGTACAGAGTCAAAGCAGTGCTCCGGCACCGAGGGAGCAGCTCTTGATACTGAAAGCACGGTCTATGGTTTGTATTAGATGCTTGCATAGTTAATAAGTGCATGCATTTGAGTACAGCAAGAGAACTGCCATGCAAAACTGCCTTTATTTCTTAGAAAAAATGGTTGATCATGCTCAAGTTTCAGCTTTGGAAAGCAAACAACTGCAGCTAAGAAGGATGAGGGCACTTGCAGTTAGTGTACTGTAATTAAGCTGCTAATTTTCTATCCTAAGCATTTTTATTTATTTTTTTAGCCATATCTGGTAAGTTGGAAAGGGTTACAATTTATACATCCAAAGTGAGACACGAGTTACTGAGAACTGCAGGCACCAAGTCGTCTATCAAATGTGATTAACACAAATAAAAGGTGCCTCTTCAATACACATCATTGAAAATGTGCTTATAGGTTGTACACTACTAAACACTATCCAAAAGACAAAGCCCAAAAAGGGTAAAAATAATTTCTGTAGGTGACCCCAGCAGGAATCTAGCACTGGAATGAGGGCGCTGCTCTCCTGGGCCCTGAGGGCTGGCCCCAGGCACAAGCCTCGGACCAGGGGCGTGATGAGGGGCACGGGCGGACCCATGCAGGTGAATTCCATCCGACTTTGGCTAGAAGCACATCACAAAGCCTTCCAGGGGACTTCAAGCCCGCTCTCCCTCGGGTCCCGCGTGGCTGCTTGAGTGGGGACAGCGCGAGGCTGCCCTGCTGAGAGGGGCTTCGTGCCTCCAAGGCTGCCCTGCAAGCACCGTGCAGCCAGGTCAGGGGCTGGGGGCACGGGGCCGGGAGCCCCTGGGCACCACCTGCCCCCAGGGCTGCAGGAGGTGGCAGGAGCCCACCTCCTCCACGGGCAGCAGGGCTGCTGCAGCCGAGCCCGAACTTTCAGGAAAGGGGTGGCCGGGTACTAGAGGCTGCCACGGAGCAGGCACAAGCCTGCGCCGTTCTACGGCCCCCTCGCAAAGGCAAGGCTGTGCTGGCTGCAGGCCTGGGAAGATCCCTCCCTAGAGCACCCCTCGTGCAGGGCCACATCCACATCGGGACAGCATGGTGTACACAGACCGGAATTCCTCTGCAGGAAAGGGCTAAGAAACAAGTCTGCTTAAAGCGAGGAGAGAAGACTGATGTTTCTCCTCAAATCACTTTAAATAAGGCCTGCAGGAGCCCACATTCAGTTTTAGAAAGATTTACTCTACACCGCTGGTGAAGCCAGGGTTTTAACAGCAATCAGACCTGGATTTATACCCATCATGAACACTGCTGTTCCTGGGCCTGCATCCTTTAGCCCTCTCCTATGCAAAGAAGTTCACAGACTGCTGGAAATCTGAGACCAGAAAGCAGAGGATGCAGAGCGGCAGCAAGCAGCTACTTTCCAAACTGCTTTGTTACAGAATCGACACAGCCATGGGAGTAGGCACTGCAGTTTGCAGGTCCCTATAAGCATGCTTTCCACATTTTGCCCGACATGTCTTATATTCAACAACAACGACAGTGCACCCTTGCAAATCAAAGCATTTTGCTTGAGGACACCTGAAGTCAAGCCCTCCTGAGCCAGAAAACACGCCATGTGCTGGCAGCCCACCAGAGAAGAGCAGCATCTCTCATTCACTCCGTGATACCAGCTTAATGGGAAGAAAAGGGCGCTGTCAGGATCAGCTCCTCAGCCCACCCCATGCTTATCCATGGAGCAAGGCATCTGTGCACCAGAGCTTCTGTTTTTCAGAGGGACAGGTAGAAAATCAAATTGGCAGCGTACACAGAGTGGACAGTGCTGGAGCCGGCAGCAGTTTCCATCAGAAATTACGGTAAGCACAAAGAGGAAGGGCTAGATAACTTATCTTGGGAATGCAGAGCTTTGACTGCTTTTAACCTCAGCTACGGGAACGCTTGGCACCAAGACCTCTCGCTCCCATTTTATCCTAACGGCAGCTCTAATGACCACTCTCATGCCCCAAATACAAACATACTGAACTGGCATTCAGCTGAAAACGCCAGCTTGGACATGGCTTCAAGTTTCCTTCAGTACAGACATGCAATACATTAGCAAAAAACACCTCAGAAACCATACACCATCTTCCAGTTTGAACTCTTCCAGTGAATGATGGATGACATGAAAAGAAAGTGTCATTTGATAAAAATAGCCTTTCACAAACGTCCCATGGCGAAATGCACAGAAAACTCGGTTCTGTCTATTAAAAGGGTATCAAACCAAGTTAGCAACAGCTACCGGAACTACATTCTTGCTAGAAGAGTTGTTACAAGAGAAGAGTCAACAAAGTGCAAGATCTTAATGCAGATCAAATCTTAAACAAGTACTTCAATATCGGCATCTCAGGGAGAAATTTAAGTACCAAAATGTGAAGCAAGTCTCCTCTGCTCTGCTGGATATAACAAAAAATAATCCGAGAATAACCCAAGTTATACATTTAAGAAGCAAGCAATACCACCTTTGTTTCTTGTTGCTGCATTAAACGAGAAGGTGACAACAAAGCATGGGAGAAGAAACAGATCAAGAAAATGGTCACGTTCAGGCTTAAAAATATAGTCCAGGGCACAGAGTCCAACACGCTGTACAAACATGCAGGCCACTGGCATTGCCTCTGGGATGCAGGAAGGCAGGTACTGCTGGGCTCAACCAGGAGAGGCCAAGGGCTGTGCTGCAGCCACAGAGCTCTGCAGCACCCCGGGTCAGCTCTGCATCTGCCGCCTGTGCACCAGGGCAGCAGCTGCCCCGAGACACACAACTCTCCAAAGCCCGCTGCAGAAGCAGTGAGCTGAGAACAAACCCAAGGAGCAGCAACGTGCCCGAGCAGCCTGGGGCAAGGCTTCTTCCAGGGTCATCAGCACGGCAGCTAAGAGTGGAGGTGGATCAGGCTAGCTGCAAGCAACTGCTCGTCTGAGGGCACTGCTACGGTGATGGGAGGGACGTACGAGCAGGGCTGTCTGCAGGCTGAGCCCGGAGGAGCTTCACCAGACGAGACTGGGTGGCAGGCAAAGACCTCACCAAAAGACAAGCGTGCACAGCACGCTGCCCAGCTGCTGCATGCCATGAGCTGCACGACAGGCTGCTGCTCTACAGAAAGGATAAGCAAAGCATTAATAAAAAACTCATGAAATTAAAAAAAGATTACACCACGAGTATACAAAAGGACTTGAGGAATCCACCTTCAGAGATGAATCCTAAAGAGCTTGAGGAATCTCCCCTTGGAGAAGGGCATGTAAACAAGGACGTCGCTAGATGTAGTGCTTTAGCCCTAACAGAGACCAACAGCCAGACGAGGACGGGACCGCTGCGGTAAGAGACGCACAGCGGGCAGACCGCGGGGAACGCGAGGAGCGCGCCGGGGAGGAGCAGGGCAGCAGCCCCAGCACAGCTCTGGGGTGCAGCCCCTCCAACCCTCGCGAGGAGGCTCACTCAGAGAAGGCAGAGAAGACAGGACGACACGTGGCTTAGCTAAGTACTACGCCTATAAGTAACGGATGCTAAATCCACACCACTACAGTTAAGCATCTGAGCACATCAGAAAACGCTGCTGCTCAGGAGTTTGGGCAGGGGTCCTACCAGCATTGCTGCCACTCAGGCGCACAAAGACAGCCATCTCCTAGGGCACCGCACCAACAAGCCGCCTCGCGCTTTCACAGGAACGGGCTGGCAACCAGCTGCTGCTTAGTGACTTCTTTTGTTGCTGAGTATAGTATTCCAGAAGAGAGAAAGCAATTAAAGAGAACAGGCTAGAGGTTGCCTTAGGTAGTAAAACTCTTCACAGACAGAGCAACAAAAAATGCAGATAACATTTTATGGAAAAATCTTTCCGCTGTTGGAATGCAAATATGAAATCTATTACAAAGACACGCGTACACACAGACACACGGGTACCTTTCTGTCCATCCACTAATGCTAGTCCCTCCTATACTGGCTGAGTATATACCTGAGAAACAACATTAGTGTTGAGATATTGCCCTTAAGAAAGCTTGAAAATGGAAGGGAGTAGGGAGAGCGGGTCGAAAGAGCGCGTAAGCAGCGGGAGGCTCTCCTGTCCAGTTTCCTTCGCATCCTCCACAGCTCAGAACAAGGCCAGTGCAGACACAGCCTGCTCAGAACGAGACCAAAGGAACATCAGTTCACAGCTCTACGAAGCACGCTAGTGTCAGTACAACTGGGTTTCAGATTTCAGACCTTGAGTCTGAGGAAAGTTGTTGCATTTTCTATGAAGAGACTCCTGCACAAGTGCTATGGGACAGCTGCGTTCGGGTTCAACAATGACTCCAGATAGACTACTTGCATTGGTGCTGGCTGCCTGTGGCTATTTGGTTTGATGGCAGAATCAAAAGGCGCTTTAACAACTCGCAGTTAACTTCTCCTCAAAACATACATTAGGCACA
The DNA here is from genome assembly GCF_013377495.2 of Cygnus atratus. NCBI lineage: Eukaryota > Metazoa > Chordata > Aves > Anseriformes > Anatidae > Cygnus > Cygnus atratus. The sequence continues at coordinate 658,496 of NC_066376.1, forward strand.
TGAACAAAAAACAAGAGCTCAGAATAAATTAGCTTCTCAGCAGAAAAGACACCTGGATTGCAGCATTTCACTGAGGTTCCAGAGAAGGCCGTACGGACACCTGCATGCTGGAAGGTAACTTTTTCAGTGGCTTGTCAGCAGCCTGCTTGCCACTGGAAGGAGGAGACTGGGCTCCGGGATCTAGCTGGGAAGACTTGGACTTGCGACTGGAGAGCAGAGAATGTTTGTTGGGTGCGGCATCTTTTGGGACGAGCTTTTCTTTTGCAGTAACATTGGCATTGGTTTGAGAGGCTGGTGGGACACCACCTTTCTCAGACTTGTCCTCCAGCACGTTTTTGCTGACCGACTTGGAACTGCCACCTGCTGCCTTTTTTGAGAGCATTGTGGTCTTTCCCAGGTCTGCTGACCTCCGGGTCTCCTTCTGCCTTAAGGCCGACTTGAAGAAGGACAATCCCTTCTCTTCTGATTTGCTGTCCCTCTTCAAACCAGAACGCATACCAACATTTGGAGACCGCAGGTTGGCCATGGAGGAACTCCTCACGTGCTTGCTGTCTACTGCCCTGCTGTCACTCCTAGAGTGGCTTATCCGCGGGGAGCTTGTTCTCGAACTGCTGGTAACGCTCGTTTTGTCCGAGCCCAGGCTTATCTTAGAGCCCTCCCTGCTGAGGCTTCGGTCTGAAGTCCGGCTCTTCCCAGCAGAAGAGCCCTTAGTCAATGAGCCTGATGTGGCTTTCTTGGCAGCTGTGGAAGAGGGAGAACCACCTGACTTTTGCTTCTGTTGAGCTGATGGGATAGCCACCTCAACGGGCTTGGTGCTATGGTCCTTCCTAGCCTGAGTGGGAGCAGGAGACCCATGGCGCCCACTGGCCCTAGAGGAGTCAGTCTTACTCCTAGACCGGGAAACCTTCTGGGAACCCTTTGGGGGAGGAGGAGAAGAGCGAGAGACTTTGGTCTCTTGGGCAGATAAGACTGTCCTTCCCTTCCTCAAGCTTTTGTCTGTTTCGGAAGCTCCCTTGGAGCTGTGAGCCTTCTTAGGGGTTCCATCTGCCTTCTCTGGAGCCAGTCCCATCCCACTGGGGGCTTTCACCTCCTTGACTGGAGAGCTATCCACAGAATCACTCTGATCAACAAAGGCAATTTGATTGTTGTTATCAAAAGGGTCCAAAGCAGGGTGATTCTTGTCTGGCTGCACAGAGCTTTTGCCAAGCCCATCTGAAAGGTCTGAGCTAGATGTCCTTACAACAGACTCTTCCCTGAACGCCCCTTCCATGACAGCCAGGGGGGCTCTGCGAGCCGTCCTGTGCTCTCGGCGGCTGCCATCGCAGGGTTCCAAGTAGCTGCTAGAAAGATTCCTCAAGCTGCCAAAGCAAGAGGTGGAGACTTTATCATCAGCAGCCTCCCCAATCTTCTCCAGGGTGGAAGCAGAGGTGTGTACAGGGGAATCTCCAGAGAAGCGCGATGGGGAGTTGGAGCGTAACTGCAGCTTTGCAGAGAGCGACCACGAGGGCCTGACACCGTTCTCACTCACTGCCAGTGGGCTGGTGACAGAAGATCGAGACGACAAGCTCTGACGCTGGACACTTCTCACAAAGGGCCGAGTTGAAAATCCTCCTAGAGAGAAAGCAACATCATCAGTATGAACGCCAAGCCTGCAGACAGTTTATCCCACCCATCCACAGGTGCCATTTCCCTACAAGGGTCAGACGGTTCGCCTGCACCACAGGCACAATTCCTTGCATAAAAGCTGAAAAAGGAATTCAACAAAAAGTTTGCCTATCTTCTCAACCCCATGGTGGCAGTTCCATGAGAAGAGATACAGCAGGGCAGCAGACAATTAGTACCTATACCAAGCAGTAGGAGTACGTCAGCCTCCCTGAAAAGGTGCTGCAGTGAAACCCAGAGAAATAAAAACACAAAATACTTGATTGAGAGGTTTAGTTGATAGTATTTTCTTTCTTTGAAAGGCTCCATAAGGTTCCTGCCCATCATTTCACACCAGAGAAAAGCCCACCTGTGCTCCTATTGACACAGTGCCTGCCTCCCCCAGCTGCTAGAGAAACTGCCCATCCTAACTACTTCATTTGCAGCTGTCCTGGTAGGGATCTTGCAACTGACAAGTTAGTGCCTGAGAAAATATTTTTTGACCCAGTTCCCCCCATGCACTGCATCATTAATACACACCATCATCTTCACTCCTCTCCCCGGTCAGCTCCACCGATTCAGAGAGCGAAGCCAGAGATGTGCGCCGTGACGATGCTGCTGAAGCAATGCTGGGCTGCTTGCTACCAGGAAGACGGCTGACCCAGTGCTCACAGAGCGAGGAGCTTGTGGAGCCTGCAAGGAATCAGGCAGAGACCTCAGACCAGCAGCACAAAGCTGCAGAACACGTGAAGCTCTGGGAAGGCCACAGAGCCAGGTAAGGACTGCACCAGCTTCAACAGACACTGAGTCTGGGGCTGTCTCATATAGCCACAGCATCCAGATAATGTAGAAATAAACCTCTATGTTGTAGAAATAAACTTCTATATGTAGTTAGGGTCATAGGCAATAGAGACAATCACACCTGTCCCAGTATGCTGCGAATCAAAAGAATCAGTGCCTCAGTGCAACGGCACAGAGGTGGCGGACAGTCCCTGAGCTGCCACAAACACACCCTGCAAACCCTTTTATTTACAAAGACAAGTCATCAAGCCTGTACCTGCTCACAGCTCATTCCAGATTCACAACCAACATGTTCAGCTGCTGGCCGCTTACCTGAGACCAACTGCACTGGCAGGGGGAATGAACCAGCCCTACGGCTACGTCCTGGCTTTGGCAAGGGCAGCTCTGAACACGTGGCGCTGGAGGGGGCTCCCCCATCTCCACAGCTTCTTTGCCACAACTAGCCTGGGGTACATAAGGATGGGCAGCAGAAGCAGAATAGCTGGGAAGTTTCCCATGGTCTCCCCTGTGTAGCAGAGGACTCTGAGACAAGCTCACCATGTGTTCTGGGACAGAAAGCTGGGGTGTAAGCAGAGGGGGGGCAGAAAATTCTTCAGTTCCATGCAGGACAAGAACTACATCCACTCCCTGACAAAGCCAACAGGGCTTACCTGCCACAGAGCTGTTAGCAGACCACGATGGGATTGCTGTGCGTCTCTGGTAGAAAAGAATATATGCTGTCTGCTTGCAGACTTCATTTTCAGAAAGCTGCTGAACATCGCTGTCATCAAAGCAGTACCACTGGCCATCAACCGAGTTTTTGCAATATGCTGAGAGAAACATTACCATTAGACTTTCCTCACTCCTACTATCAAGGTTCCTGTATGATAACTTGAACATGACTTTATCTGCTACGATAAACTCAGAGGAGAATGAAAGGAACAGATTTATTCACGCAACACATCCTCTTCCAGTCTGACTAGCAAGAAGGAAACCTGAGACAACCAGAACACAATGAACAGCTCACAGCTCAGGATTTTCTTTGTTCAGCATTGCTGCTCAGAACAGAACACTATTTGGGGTGGCCCCATTCACTCCACGTTCTGTTATTCGTGGAGGGTCTGCCTCCACCAGTGAGTCTCCCCCTGATGGAGTCCCCACAGGACAATGTAGCCCAGAGGTGTGCATCAGAGGGCAAAGCCAGACGCACATTTTCTGGGATGAGTGAAAATGAACAGATCCTAAGAACCACCAAACGGCTTAGCTTACCTCTGGCTGCTCTGGGAGCTGCCAAAACAAAGAGGAATTCAAAACCCGTGCTCTACACACAAGCAAGGTGCAAATATTTCTCACGTATAACAGACTCTGGCAACTACAGTGGTGAAAGAGCATTTGTGAAACACAAAAGGCTGGTGACATTACACTCAAGGTAAAAAATGGAGAAAGGAACATACAGTAGGACATTTGGGGTCAACACGCATTGTTTCATTTCTCAGAGTCATAAAAGTTCCCTGTCCAATATTACATAGCGAGCCCTTCTGAACTGGGTTAGGTCCTTCTGTCAAGAGCGAGGAAAAAACTACAGACAGAATAGGGAATAGAACTGTTTTCTTTCTGAAACGATCTAACGGACATAATATTGCAGAATACTTGCCTGTATAGTGTCCCCCTTGCATGGTGCCATGATGATTGCAGACTGCGTACAGGTCATAGATGTAGTCCTCAGGATCCCTTCCAAGACCATAAGGTCGCCTCCAGGGTGACCAGTGAGATGGCAGACTCCAGCTGCTCTGACTGCGTTTTACCACATGAGGAGTCATGTCCAAGCCACTCAGGGGGAATTTAACCATGTTTTGGAGTTTCATCCTTCGGTCTCCTTCCTGTGTAAATGGAGGACAGCATGAGCCGCAGCGGCAGCGAGGTCACCACGCTTGTGAGAACTAAAACCCAGTAGAGATACGTCAGACAGAACAGCTGCTGCTGCTGAAGAGACGCTCTCATCAGGTCGCTCCCTGTCCAGCATCCCCACAGACATTCTTACCTGTCTAAACCTTTTGAGATGTATGATGAGAACATCAGGTAAGGTCCAGAGGCTCAGTGTGATGCTACCCTGCTGCAGCTGCTTGCAGTGTGGGCATCGCCATGCATCATCTGGGGCAAGCTACAAGGAAGAGGCAGGAGCGGGTATTAGTTTCCTGGTTCCAAGGCAGCTCTTCACCATCACTGCTCTGCTGCCCAAGGCGCAGTGCAGGCACTGACACACACACCTCATCCACCTCCAGCATTCATCAAGCTCATTAGAAACACAGGGCTCCCAGTGATGCCTTCCAAAACAGCAAAGAAGGCAAGAGAGGGGTGCCTCACGGCAGAGGCACCTCCCACTGCAAGACAGAATTTAGCTAGTGCTGCTGTGAGGAGAAACTATTTCCACCTTTCAAACCCCCAGTTCCTTAGAAATTAAGAAAAAAAAAGGAAAAAGCCAGCAGGCTTGGCAGCCTGAGTAAAAGTATCCTTACAAGAACACCAGCAGCAAAGAAGGCATCTGAACAGAAGGACTACAGATATACTTCAAGTTTCGTCTCTGACACCTCTTTCTCCCCACGTCCCGGTAGCACAGAGTTACAAATGGTGGAGCTTTTCACTCCCCACGAAGGAGAGGGTATCTTTTCAAAGCCACATATGTGACAAGCGCTTCCATCCAGAGCCCCGTGCTCAGAAAATTCAGAAGCCAGAGCTGCAAGCTGTCAGACAACTTTTCTCTCACCTCTGAAAGAAGCGACAAGAGAGGCTCCAAAATTATTAAAGCTCAATCGCAGGTCCACAGTCCACATCTGGGACCATCCCTTTTTACAGCAGATTAGAGACCTCTGGCAAAGAGACACAGATCACTCGCATGATGTTCCAGGCAAGGGCCAGATCAGACCCAACTCTAGCCTGCCCCGTGGCACATCATCACTCCTGCCTCTTCCACCTCCTTGCACTGAGAACCGAGCTGGAGAAGTGCAGCCACACTTCTGGAGCTCCTTGTCCCTGTGTGACCGCCCAGCAGGTCCCTGCTCAGCACAGGCTGCCTCAAGCCCACTGTTGCCCAGCTCAGGCCCGGGAGCACCCAAATGCTCCACGACAGAGCAGCACATTCCCACAGAGATGCCACACTGTTCTAATCCTTCATCCTGTATGCCAGAAAAGGCATTGCTATTTCACAGGGGGAAACATAGGAATTTGCTCCTCTGATCTGCAATCTTAACATCGGGGACTGGAAGGGGAGCAGTACTGCCCACAGCTTTCTTCCCACCGCAGAAAAACTCTGCTAGCAGGACTGGTAACTAGTGCTGCGTTAACGAATTTATTCTCCTGCCTCAACACATCAGTGTCTGCAGAACACAGCTGCTCTGCTGAGCATGGGATTCAAGCAGCACACGGACCAACCAGACCTTCAGAGTCATGGCTGCTATACAGGCACGTCCCTACCTGTTCCTCTTTGGTGTACAGTTGGAAACACTGAGATAAAGTGCAGGTCTGAGGTTGGTGATGAAGCTCTCTCTGCTGGCGGACGCTTTCAGAGTCCGGAATATACTCATCTTCCGTATTCACGAACAAGCTGCAGAGACACAACACATTTACCAGCACAGCCGCCTGCTCCCCACGCTGCTGCTGAGCCAACATAAAGATAGAAGCAGAACTAGCAGCTCTTTCTTGGATTTGTCTCATTATCCATGAGCAAGAGCTGCCTGGCAAGACCCCCCCAGAGCAACACAACAGAACACAGACGTGAGCAGCTTCAGCAGCACCCATTCCAGCTATCTCAGCAGCAGCTCACTGCCCACAGGTTGTCTCACATGAATATAGCTGGTGAGGGAAGCAGCTACAGGTGAGACACCTGCTCTGTAACACAGAATCCCAGCTACAGAGCAAAGGGCTCCAGGTCAGAGCATGTTCAGTGCGCACAGCCCCCGCCGGGTCCCGCAGGCAGCGGCCAGCACACAGGGAGCAGGCTGAGGTCTCACGTGTGCCGGGAGGTGCACAGCTCACAGTGCCAAGCTGGCTGCAAGCAAGGCTGTCACGGTGAATTCACTTTAAGGCTTCCTACTCCATACTTACTAATCTTTAGTTTCTTTGTCCCATTCTACGACTAACTTCACATGAGCAGTTCCCCCCTGTCCACATGACTTCAATGCCCTGGAGAAAGGAGCAGACAGAAGTTAGCCCATCTTGGAATCTGAAGCCTACGTTCTCTTTCATATGCACGTAACTTGTCTCCTTTAGTCCTTCACCTTCCCCCACTGCCACCCAGATCAAGTTTGGAAAGCAGAAAAGGAATTCATACAGCAAAAAAACTGGCAAAGAACTGCATTTACTTAAGTACTTGCTCTGTAAATAGATATATGTTTATTTACAGAAGAGGCACCTACAAAAGCTTCTAAAGAATAGCCACCAAAAAAAGATGAGGGGAGGGAGGAGAGAACACTTTCATTCTCTCCTGTTTGCAAGGAGGACAGGTTCCAGGTGGCATGACACACCACTGAGCAATCCTGACAACTTCTTGAGGACACTCCGTCACTTCCCTGCTCCCAGGCCCAGGAAGCCCACTGCACACATCCGTGCCAGGACTGTCCCTCTCCCTGCGGCTGCATCCCCAGCTCCCAAGCGACCGGTCCCTCCCGCCTACCTTTCCACTGTTGGATGGCAGAGGGGCCGCTCCTCCTGAGGTAGCAGGTACGTTATGCCCACAACACTGACCACTCGCAAGCTGAATGGGCAAACCTGCAGCAAGACAGCAGAAGCCATCTGAATGGCTCAAATCCAAGTCACCTGCTCGCAGCACAGGCGAACAGTTTATCCTAGAAAGTGTTTTACAAAAGACAAAACCTCCCCTGCAGCGACCAGGTAAGATGCTGCTCTGCACCCCACTGCTCAGAGGGAACTCCCATCAGACACACACTGATCAGCCACCAGGCAAACTTCGCAGCCTTCCTTAAGGCAAGCACCACTTGCAGTGCAGACAGCAGCACTGACTTCTCAAGTACCTTTTGGGGGTAAGGAAGGAAGAGAAGCATGTAATTCCTTCACCTGATCAGTCTTATCTTACCTGTAACGTTCAGCAAATAGCAGACAAAAGCACATCAAACTTGGACACTACTGCACTAAGAAATACGGGAAGGCATCAGCACAGCACATTCATTGCTTCAGGTAACCTGCCTTCCCATTTAGTTCATCACACAGTGCTGGAAGTCTCAAAGCAGCCACATCATTTGCCTCACCTGCAAGCAGGCTGCAGGCCGCAGGAAATACTGCATCTTCTCCAGAATTTCCTTCTGCAGAATATCCCAAGCAATTGTTTTTTCCAGATGCAACACAAAGGGCAAGCCAAACCTGGAGAAAGGAGTAGTATTTAAGGAATTGATCAAAAGAGCGTGCACACAAGCCGTCCCTCCCGCACCTTGTATTTGCCCCACACAGAAAGTAAAGCCCAGGCCCACCAAGGAAGCAGCCAGAGCCGTAAGTCTGGCCGTGAAGCTGCCAGTCACCTTTTGCTCTGCTGTCCAGTGCACGCTCTGTTACACACCAGCAAGACAATCCTGTCATTTGCTGTTTGTCTAGTAGAAGACTGTTCCAGTTTTCCAGACTTCACTGTTCCTTGAGAGTAAGATATTGTTCGGGAGTGCTCAGTGCCATATTTCAAGTTATTCAGGTTATTGTTCACATGTAATCCTGAAAAATTAGGAGAACAGGATACTTTGTTCCATTATTTACAATATATGCCTCCCTCGGGAAGCCTTCCTTGGGCCTTGAGGAGCAGGCCAGCATGGAAGTGAGACTGACCATTTTTATTAGCCTCGCACAAAGACTTCAGTGAGCAATTACTTTCCATGGTGCCTACTTCTTTACAGAAATAAATTTTTATGTAATGCTCAACTAACTGATTTTTCACAGTAATTTGTGCAAATACTCATATCTTGTCTGACTGCATGAAAAGCTAAAGTGACAGACACCCTCCTTGTTACTTCCAATAATAAAATTTGCCTTTGATTACTCTCTGTCTACCCAGGATGCAATTACTCCCTTCCTCTGAGAGGGAGACGCAGAAAAGCTGAATTTCTTGAGCTTTAACAGAGAAAGTGTTTCCTCATTCTTCACACTGTTTATTCTTCACCGGCAATCTGATTTTAAATAACACAATTTCGGTGGCTTGGTCTGGTCCCTATCAGACCTTTAAAGCAAGCCTAACAACAGATTTCAGATGAAGCCAGCCTGGCCTGAAGAATGAGTGCCAGGAAGAGGAAGAAAGTCACGTACATCACTTCTTGATAGCCTCCCAGCTGAGGGAGTGAGGGAATTGTAAGTCTGCTGGAATGAGTCTGGACAAAGTCGGAGCTGAGATCAATACACCAGGGCATCATCTACTTGTGGCACTTTCATTATCAAGTGCATCTGCTTACAAAACCAAGCCTTCCTCATCTAATCACCTGGGTGGGCACCAAGCAGTTATCCACTTACCTCTCTGACTAAGGATACCCTCGGGCCTAAATATCTCCGGGGTCTCAAAGGCAAAAATGCAGTCACTTTCATGAATGGTGTCCAGATCGTCAGTGTCGCAGAAGGAGCGATGAAACCCGTCGTAGTACATCTCCGTCAGCACGATCTAGAGCCAGCAGAAGCAAAGCAGAACCCCTGATGCCACCAGTCCTGGTCCTGCCGAGCTGCCCAATCCCTCGACTGGGGCTACCCGCTACGGGATGGCATTCCTCAAAGCACCCTGCTGCCAGCCGGCACGAGGAGCCGGGAAAAGGGCGACCGTGACCTCGGAGCTGGGGCGACAGCAGAATGAGAGGGGGTTTTGGTGGATCTGACAGCTTCCTTGGAACTCCTCTTATGGAGGAATTCCTGTGCCTGTTCCATAGTTGCCCGACAGTTCTCTCACTGCCCACATGTGGGAATCGCAGGGCTATCGGGCGGAAGGACAGCGCAGACAGCTCCACAGGTGGCTGTCCTCACATCGCTAGCTTTCACGGGGTCAACGCGCAGGGAAAAGCGTGACTCAGATCACCACCACCCTGCTCCCATTCAGACAGGGACAGCTAACTGCAATTCCTACACATCCAGCACTGCTCACACCGGATGAAAGCCTCAGCACTGCCCTCCTTCGGCACGAGGGGTCCCGGCAAGGAGAGCAGCCCTTACCTGCTCCGTGGGTATCTTGGTCTCCGAAGAGACGGCCTCCCGCAGCCTGGCCACGGTCCCGGCGATGGGCACGGCCACGCCGATGCGCATGCAGTGGGAGCACTTCCCCTGGTACACCACGGTGATGTAGAGCGGCCTGCGGGGAGCACAGAGGCGCTGCCTGGGGAGAGCTCCGGCCTCTGCAGCGGAGCCCACCCGAACCGGGGGCACCCAGGGTGCTGCGAGAGCTACGGGGCCCTGCTGACGACCCAGAGCTGTGCTCAGCCTCAGCCAGACACACGTGTGTGATTTCTAAAGACTTTTCTTACTACATGGGCTGGTGTTGCTTGTTCCTACAAGCAGAAAGTGTTCTTGAAAAAAAAAAAAAAAAATCCCAGAGTTAAGAATAAAACTCTCTACTGCAAGACAACCTAGTTTTCCAGCCAGTACGCTGTAATGCAGGTCAGCCCAAAGCAGTACCTTGGAACATTCAAAGAGAGCTGCTGTGACCACGAGGACAGATCTCCAGGTTCTCTCTCTAAATGAGGTCCTGCTTCCACCAGCAGCAAAAGTAATACCTTCAGAAGAGTACAGCGGGGCAGCTAACCTACAAGAAACGCTTTCCCTGGAAAGCCCACTCAGCCTCCACTTAGTGGTGGAGCAGGAACTTCGAACCAAACCTGACATCTTCATATTTAGTACTTCCATTACTTTGCTCCTTTGCTTCTTGAACCCACACAAATTTTCTGCACACACAGCATCAGCTGAAGGAGCTGCACAGCTCTACTACCCACTACATAAATAAGCATCTCGTGATGTTTGCTCTGAACTTTTTACCTAGACTTTTTTTCCCGTTTTTCTTTATTGGCAGCAGCTGTAGTTCAAAAGCAAAACATTTTGCAGGAGAGCTTTTAACTTCAGTTTTTAAAATCATACTGATCAGAGACTTTTCCCACAAAAGTGAAAAATAAAAAATAAGTTTCATCCTTCTCTCATTTTTAATTTCAGCATGCTATAAATTAAGCAAAATATTTTGGTTCCCTGAATCAAAGATAGCTTCCCTCTCCACAAATTAATTCTCTAGGATTTTTTGGAAGGGTAGGGGTGGAGAAACAAGTAAAAGGCTTGTTTCTCTGAAACATTCTGAAACAAGTAAGAGGCTCAATTTTCCAATTTACCTGCAAATTGAAGATTTAAGTACCATATAGGCTCATGTATTTTTTTAAGAGACTTTTAAAACAGAGATTTTGCTGACATCTCTTTTCCTTCTGTACCAAATTACACAACTCTGACAACATTGGAAACAGCCAACACTAACCAAAACATAATAACGTACCGTGTGTGAGGCAAGGGAATTGGCAGAGAGATGCAGAGAAAAGGGTCAAAGGTGTTGCTCTGCTTCTGGCAATGAGGGCACGTCAGAGAGGACCTGTTACGACACCAGTAAGAGGACAGTTATACATCATTTCATCAGGAATGGATAAATGATCGCATCACAAATTACTGCCTCTGCGTGTCAGCTTGGCTGCCCTCACACTCTTATTCCGCCATACGAAGTGGCTCTGCACAGAGGTGCAACAGACATAGCCGCGGTAAGTGAGGGGCTCTGGATGTTTGATCCTTTCAAAGTAATTAGTCTCAAAGTTCATTACGTGGCATGTCAGGAAAAGACTTTGCTTGAGACACTGAATTTGGCTTTTAATAAGCAGCACTGCAAGATTAATAATTCACCAATAGCAGCTCCGATGTGAAAGACCTGAAAGGGTTTTCTCTTTGAAGAGAGGGAAAGCGACGGGAAATAGATGGGGACAGTCAGTACTGCAGGAACATAGATCTCTTATTCAGAAGGGAAAAACCCCAAACAACACATCTCTCATTCAGGATCAACTTGCACCTTATGCCGGCTTTGCACCAGGGCTTAAGGTTTCTCCTTTACAAGAGAACCCTAGCCAACACTGGGGGGAACGCCCGGTAATCAAAGTGCCCATAGCAGCACAGATACAAGCTATCGAGGAACACTGGAAATGAGGCTGTTTTCCTGCGGTAGTTCTGAAGTTAGAAAGCTCACTTCCCAGAAGTCTGAGACTCACAGGAAATACCCTGAAGGGACAAGGAAGAATTCAACTCAGGGTTCCCAAGCACCAGACAACAAGAACTCTGCAAGAAGCCTGGGACCTGCAGCTCCCCAGCAGCCTCCAGGCATCTCCAGGTCCTGCTACAGGCTCTTGCCTCCAAGCAAGCAAGCCTGGCAGCACCGAGCTGTCCTGGGCCTTTGCACCCTTAAGCACTGGCTTGCTTTCAGGAAGGGGCAGGGCAGTTGAAGAGGTGGTGCATACTGTAGATTTTCAAATGATATACCAAATTTGAGGCAGTCAAACTCTCTCTCCCCTCTGGTGCAAGATCTTAGTTCAAAATTTGTTCAGAAAAATTCAGAAGTAGCAGTTAACATGACACCAGCCTCAACTGTACTGTGAGCTAGTGGCAGGGTACAATTACACTGGGGTCACCAGCACATGCAATAATGCCTCAGAAGTTACAACATATCATACCTGTACTGGGCTTGAAAGAGTTCCTGCACGAAAGTACTACTGATGGGAAAGGCTGGTCCCTCAAGCAGCACATCATCCTCCAGTGGTGGCTAAAAGAAAAGAATAAAGCCCAGAAGCATAGCCAAGCGTGTAGGTGGGCACCAGATGGCTCCAGTACTCCTAGCCAAATTTGTGCGCTCCTTGACCAGGAACACCAGGACAGCGCCACACAGTTTTTAAGCAACGAGTGCTCCCTGCCCAGGTAGGTGGTTACGTGGGAACGTGGCACAGCCGAGGACGGGCAGGGATCTTACCCCAGATGAGGCACCTGGCAGCTCCCCTGCAAGGCTTCCCAGCCTTTGGAAAGCAGCACGCAGCCGTTCACAAAGGGCTGCATCAGGGAGCCCTTGCCAGGGACTAACGAAACATCTAGTTACATTCGCAGGCCAGAAAGGAACTATTCTAACCCAAGCTTTTGTTCCATTTGAATACCGGAGTTAAGGAGCCAATAGGCAGATTTATTTTAAAAAGAAAGATTGTATGCAAAGCGATAGCTGCTCTCCCACGCCGGCGCACAGCAAAATTCCTTACCTTGAGGGGAGGCATGCCACTGTATTTCACTGTGTTGTTCAGATCTTCGTGGACTCTGTCTAGAAGCCAGAGCAGAAACTCCTGTGCATCGTGCTGGGCGTTCCCACGGTACTGCATAGCGTTCTTGGACACGATGTTCTGCGGAGAAACAGAGATGGCACGTGGTAAAGACAACTCGTACTACTCTGGATACACTTGAGCCTGGGGAGTGTGTGTAATTTACACTTGAATTTCCGGAAAAGCCATCTCAGGAGGACACCAGCACACCCAAGGGATTTGATCCAACCTGTTTTTCTTCTGGACACGAATGGGAGGGTCTTGAAGTTCACCAGCAACACAAACCTGCACTTCCACAGGCTTACCCTTGCCCTGCAGCTCTGAGGACACCTGTCACGACAGTGACATTTGCACCGAGCCCCCAGCTGGGCCACATGTGCCACCTTCCTCAGGAAGGCACCAGCTGCAGCGCGTCTTTCCCCAGAAGCAACCAACATCAGGGGGTGTCTGCTGTCTCCGCCCCAGCTCTCTGATCTCGCTTCCACCCTTCCCACGGCGCTGGGGCAGCCAGCTCTGCACAGCGGGCACCCGGCGCAGCCCCGCAGGACAGGAACCAGGCACCAACGCCTGTGTTCAGCACCCGGGCACAAATGCTCTCTGGAATAACGCCATGTGGCGCACGGTGGGCTGGTCCTGGTGAGTTACTAGCCAAGCAGCAGGCACCACTGCGGAAAAGAACCAGCTTTTTCTGCTTGGTCAAGGAGGCAGCAGGCTGCAACCCGCGTCTGTTTGCTCAGGGGGCAGGCGGGACACTCAGCTAACGCACGGTTACGGTCAGACACCGCCACGCTCCCACAGTCAGTCCGCAGATACCCGGCCTCTTTGCGAGAACCGGGCTCAGCCACCACCATCACGACGCCCCCATCGGCCCCGCAGCAGCTGCCTGTGCCCGCGGGAGGCAGGCAGCGCTGCCACGGGCCTGGCCCGGCTGGGCAAGGCAGAGCCTCAGCGGGACGAGGCTGCAGAGAGGGGCAGGGCAGCGGCAGGGCGAGGAGGCTCGGAGGCAGCAGCAGACCTGCGCCCCGGCAGCACCGGGCGCGCTGCACGCCCGCGTTACCAGGCCTCCGCCGCTTCTCTAGGCGGACTTGGCAACAGATCTCAGAAACGAGGTTGGGCTGCTCGCTTTATCCCTGTAAAAATGGGGTCACCAGGAGGGAGGGGCAAAGAAAGAGACGGGAAAGGACCAATAGACATATATCGTCTGTCCTCTGTAATCTGTCCACCTGCCTCAAGGCAGCAAAATAACAGAAAACAGAAATAATCTGCTCGCATTACATATGTGCAAGCCTTCTGGCAGCAGATTTTCCACCCTCGCAGGCACAGGAACCAGCACCCTCCGAACTAAACCACGCAAACACAGTCTGAGACAAGCAAACAGTCCACAGTGAATGCCCACCTCTGCCACAGAGAGCGGCGGCCCAGCACCCCTGCTTGGTGCTCGACTAACGCGAGCTCGGGGTGCTGCCGCAAGCCAGTCCAGAGGGGGAAAGAAGCCTGCAGGGACTCAGAGGTTAAAGGAGAACAAAGCCTTCTCCACCCCAAGTTCCAGTTAAGCAAAACAAGATCTATGGGGGGAGGACAACACATAATCTAAAAGAAAGGACCTTAATCCTCTTCATGTGCCGACCTTATTTATACCTCTTGCTGTCCATCAGCGGAAAGCTTGGTGACTTATTTGTGTTGCACCACTTTATAATATTAAACACTAAACCATGAAAATACAGTTAGTGTCCCTGCAGATCCTGGTCTCATGCCTGAGCACCAGACATTCACCCACCAAAAAATACCAGGACAAGATTGCAAAGGCCTAGAGAAACCTAGTTCGGCTGCACTAGGAGTAACTAGTTACCACCGCACTGGAGTAACACCGGGAGACGCAGCCTCGTGGCTCTGCCGGCCGATGGCTCACCAGCCTGTACCGCGGGTGCTCTCGGCATCTACAATACCCAATACGCGCTTTGCAAGGAAGGCAAGCGGATCAGCTCACAGCACCCAAGGGTACAGGGAAGAATTCAGGACAACTGCATAAACTTCCCTTGCAAGCATCATCCTTGTTCAATGTAAAACTTCCGAAAATTAAATTTAGCTTTGAAACCCCACATAAGTTTCCGAACAGAAAATCGGCCAATCAGCCAAAATCTGCCAAGCCCCGCGTCGGGCACCATGGATCACGCTCCCCGCGGTGAGGTGACCACAGGGGGACGAGGAAGAGGTGCTCGAGCAGACCAGCCAGCACAGCTTCTGCTCTTGCCCCTTCCCCGCGCCGCGATGTAAAGGCACAGCGCCACCAGGCCAGAGGGGAGGCCCCCACCTGACGTGCCAAGAGCCGGCTGCCGTACCTGGCCTGGTTCGTTTTAGGGAAGTCAGCTAACGGGTGCTCCCACTGCGCCCCGAGCCCTCGTCTAGACGGAGCTGAAGATAAAAGGGTCCTCGGTGTTGCCGGAAGGAAGCGAATCTGGTAGTTCAAGTCAAAAGGGAGGCGTGGGGGGGCTTTCTCTGTGGAAGCAGACATAACCAAGGAGCTCGGGAATCCCGGCAAGGATTTCTCACCGCCCTCCTCCCGGTGCCTGCAGCACACCACTCGCCCAGACCCCACGGGCCGCTGCCGACGCGGCTCCTGCTGACGCCTGGCCCCCCAGTGAGCCGCGGGACTCGGGCTGCGCCGGCACCGCTCCCGCCCCGGCAGCACCGGGTCTCCTCGCCTCGCAGCCTGCGCGCGCCAGGGATAAGGAGCTGCCTGTGGAGACGGATCACACGGCGCTGGAAGCGATTCAGGAAGCACTACAAAACATCAGATGCAATTTCCTCACAAGAGGCTATGCTACAAAAACACTCCAGCAACAGCAGCGTGTTCCCAGCGTTACTCACGCTTCCTGCCGTCGCTGCGACAAGTGGCCTTGTTATTATCGTCATTACTGTCACCGCTGCCTCCGCTGCTCTGCGAAACGCTGCGTGCCTCCCTCCCAGCGCACCGCACGGTGCTGCGGCAGCAAAGCTAGCAGAGACGAGCGCGGCGCGGACAGCCACAGACGCGCGGCAGAGAACAGAAGCGCTACGGAACGCAAGGTGGCTGGGATGAAGGAGCCGACCCAAACAACTGAACCATTTGAGAAAACCACCAGCAAGTCCCCAGCGAGCCGGGGGCTCAGGCGCCGCGCGCAGCCCGCTCTGCCCCACCGCACCCCGGGGGCTGCAGGACGCCAGGAGCACGCGCGGTGTCGGGGCTCCCTTCGCACCGCGCAGAACACCTCAGCGCAGCCCCAAGGCAGGAGAGGGGACCAGGCCTTCCCTTCCCACAGGCACACCGGCGCAGGCACCCTGAATGGAGGCAGCACTGCTGGGAGAGAGAAGCGGGGGAAAAAAATCATAATTTCCTATTGATCGCATGCACGTATCTGACCCCCTAATGCAAGCACCCTACAACCAAACAAGTCCCTGTCCATCCATAAAGCAGATTTACGGCAAAGATGCATTATCATTTTTATCAGCCCACTGAAAGTTTAATCATCTATTGCTCTAAATAGATGCAATAAATAAAGCCAAACATAGCTGAACTCCTGGCCTCTCCTTTGCTGCTGTTATTCTTCCAGCTAACAAAGACAACCAAAGGAAAAATGTCAGTCTGCTGTTTTCCAGTGTGCTCCTGGTAGGAAGCAGCTGTGGAGAGGTTTTTGTGCATGAACGGATGGAACCAGCTCATTACAGCCCTGAAACAATGACACATGTGAGCAGGAAAGAGAGCCTATTATTCACCTTTCATCGAACATCATAAAGTTAGGCTCAGGCAGAGATTTGGTGGTTTTGTTTTTTGGTTTAATCCCACAGTCAGCTTTGTGTCTGGGCAGCTTGTACAGCAGACACCTCATGAAGAGCGTTCATCCAACCGAGTCCCTGCGCTCTCACACAGCGACTTCCCCTCTCCAAGGCGAGACGCCCGCTCCGGGGGAAGCAAACCCGGCAGACAGCACAGCTCAGGCCTCGCGTCCATCCCAGCCCCAGGGACGGGGCCGAGGCCAGCAGCACCCCGCAGCCGGGCCGAAGCACCGCTCGCACCGCGCCACGGGCAGCACGCCCCTCCAGCTCTGCCCTGCGACCTGCTGCCGACAGCGGCGGGGGCTCCGGCGCCCAGCACAGCCAGCGGCCACCGCCGGCTGCACGCGGCACAGGGGGAGAAACCCGGGGACACAGGGCAACGGCAGCGGGCACGGAGCAGGAGCAAGGGGGCCGTGGCCAGAGGGACCGATGGGCGACGCCTGCAGGAGAACAGGGCACGGCCGGGAGAGAGGAAAGGGAAGGAAACATCAGGGGGAAGAGCAATAAAAATACAATGGAAAGCAAAAAGGCGAGAGCACCACAGCACGTGCAGTTAGCATCCTGCTAACTGGCACGGCATCGGGCCTTTGTGCTCAGTTCTGCCGGTAAGCTGTACTAAAAGCTGTACTGAGTCCTGAGTCTGAAGGGACAGGGCAAACAACCGGAGAGAAGACGATTTGCCAGGACGGCCAAGTACACGCCCGTCAAGCCTTGAGAAACACTCCGAGAGCGAGCTTTCAGACCTTGGTGTCAGACAAATCTGGCTTCTCCTGATACAGAGAAGAGCAGTCACGCTCAGGAAGGCCGCTGCCTCCCTTTAAAACACCTCAGTTGGATGAGGCTGAAGTTTGGGGAAGACAGCAGGCTTAGCAAGCCAGCTCAGCGCCGGCCTGCGGCACGAAAGGAGAGCGGCGTTGGTCGCGGCCACGCTACGCCCCCCGCCGCGCCTCCCAGCCAGGCAGCAACACTGGGCACGTCGATGCTTCACAGCAGTTGCTTCGCAATTCAGAGGAGTTTGTTGTTTTGTGGTGTTTGTTTTTTTTTTTTTAAATAATTCACAAAGAAGCGATCAACACAGCTGATGGTTGCTTGTCCCAATTTCAGCATTTACACCAAGAGCTCTTCTGAAACATGAGCACTGTGAAACTCAGCTACACACCACTACTATTAAATATTAGCGGTAACACAGACTTAAAAAAACAGAAACTTGAAACAGCAATATTAACTCAACACAATAATCTCTGCTCTAGTAACGGGGATTCGTTTTGGGTCCAAATCTAATTCTGATAATCCAACTCAATCAAGCCCTTATGACTTTACTGCATTTGCTGAACGCACAGGTCATAAAAACAAGGCAGTCTTCATCTTGCAGGACAAAAAGAAATCAGTATAGTTCAAGCATCCAAAGGGTCTTGTTAAACACTGAGACACTCCAGCGTGCAGCTAGCCTAGCTAGGAAGAAAGCCTCCAAACAAAAAATAACTTCACCATCCACAGATCAGAACTCCGAGAAAGACAAAGGGAGAGGATTCGGGTAAGCATATAGGATTTTTAAAACCCAATTAGTTTAAATAAAACTCCTCCCCAGTTAAGACCCCATCAGCACCTCCGAGCGCCGCAGGCTGGCTCCCCATCACAAAGGGCACTCTGTCCGCACAGCTGAGCTCCCAGGAACTTTGTGGGGAGACAGAGACAGCTCCCTGCAAAAAAACAAGCCCGAAGCACAGCTACTGCTGACACAATGGGTGTTTGCTGCTATTGTCACACCATCACAAAGGGGAAAGAGGAAGCACGAGCTGCAATATTGGCCCTAGTTATGAAAGCAGTAGCTCTGTTTAGGCAGGAAAATAAAAACGACTGAGCTGTCGGGGGAAAGCGATTGCTAACAAACCGTGGAAGAGCAGGGGGCCGATCGGGGAGCCAGCCAAAGCAGCGCCCGGCTCTGCCGCGCCGCCCGAGGGGAGGTGCGCGGTGCCCCCACGCTGCCAGCCCACGGCTGCTGCCAGGAGCCAGCACCTGCACCCACCGGCTCCTTCCCTCTCCTGCCTCCACCCCACAGCCCTCAGACCCTCTGCCCCCGCCCGGCCCCCCTCCCAGGGCCTGCTGGGGACGAGGAGAGCCCCCAGTGCCCTGCCAGGCAGCAGGAGCGGTGGGCGCAGCTCCACTTGGAGCGCGGGCAGACGGCTTCCAGAGGCTCCCTTCCTGTCCCGTCCGAGGCACAGCCTTGCAAATCACCTGCAGAGCGCCCTGTGCCGATCTGATCTGCGCGTTAGGAAGGAAAAAAATACCATTAAAAAAATCAAAACAGCTGCAGACACCTCAAAGGTGAGAAACAAAAAATCACAGACTTCAGAAATGCTCCAAATGACACGGCAGAGAGAAACGTGAGGTTTGAGATGCAGAAGCTGGCAGAGCGCCTCGCGCTCCGGGTAGGTCTGCCTGAAGACGGGGCACCAGCTGCCAGCAAGCACTCCACCACTCTGCAAGGCGATCTCTTGGCCCCGCAACTACATGAACCACTTGTTTTAATTGCATTGTCCTTGTCTCTAGCAGCAGGACTTCGTGATTCATGAGTCTGTAGGATGGATATTTTCTCAAAGACCGACCTAAAAAAGGAGAAATGCTTTGAATACTACCAAGAAAAAGAGAGCTGAGGGTAAAGAACATCTAGAGGCTCACGCCCTCCAAGGTCCCTGTCCATAAGGACACAGAGAGGCCTTCTCTTAGAAAAGTGCCCCAAGAAAAAAGCCTACGGATGTAAGAATGAGCAAGAGGATAAGCGTTATCCTATACCCTAAATTATGCTTAGCACCTGCAGGTAAGTATTTAGGAATCAAGGACTGCCTTTACACGATTATACTCAGCACCAAAAGAGGAAAACAAACAGAAAAAAAACACACACCACAAACTGACTTCTTAGCACACTGGGTAAAGGGCTTTTCAAGTACCAAATAAATATTACTGTCACTAACTACTACTATTGGAGTGAAAGTACAAAACGACTGTCCTGAAAACACTTTTCACCATTTAAAAACAAACAAAGTGTCCAGAGTGAAAACACCAATCTTCACCTTTCTCCAATACGAGCCTCTTGTTTATACATTTAAATTAACTGTGCAAGTCTGCTGCTGAAGAAATTTTTAATTAAGAACATGGAATTTAATAGCAGGTTCAGGCTACCTGACTGTCTTCAGAGGCATTAATTTACTATTGAAAGTAATTGACCCCTGTGCAGAAACAGCCGAGCACTCGACACGATGATCAAGTCACCTCGAGTAGGACACAGGCCTGTTGATACTGCACAGCTCTGAGCAAGACCTGCTCGCACAAGATCCCCCCCAGCAAGACGCTTTTTAAAGCCTCCCAGGGCCTGGCAGGTAGAAGATTGATGGGCTCCAGCTACACCAACAAGGAGTAGAAAAGCACTCACTTACCGTTAGTGACGGCGGCCAACAGGCAAAGAAAGTTCCACTAGAAAAAAAACAAAGCTTGGAACATGGCCTTAATTTAATCTACGTATCTGTTTCCCTTCCTCTTTCTGCCTCTCTTATCTGAGCACCTCTACCTTGGGCTTGCACAGAGAGCGTTTCTCGGCCTAAGAGCTGCTCTGCTTTCCCCTTTATCAGCTGTGCTGCCAAAAGATAGCTTCGCCTTCAAGCTTTTTTATTCTTATTACTCAGGAGGAACCCACATTTTTTGCCGGTGTAAGGAAGGCTCCGGGGGAGGGAGATCACGGCAGGGCAGGCCCCCAGCAGCCACGGGGGCTGGCGGCCGCCCTTCAGCTGCCCCGTGAGCGAGCGGTGCCAGCTGCGAGGCTCTGCACATGGCCCTTGCCCCCGTGCCCATCGCAGCACCCACGCGCCTCCCCTTCCCTACAGCCAACGGCCGTGCCAGGGAGCCCCTCACGGTAAAGCCTAACAATCCTGCGTGGCTTCCAGAAGCAAGGCAGGCCCGGAGCGTTTTCACAACAGTTGGGTCTTGTTTCTCCCAAAGGCATTCCAGGGTGCGGTTAAACTACAGGCGCACAGACCGCGCTGCAGGCCGGGAGGAGGGGTCCCTGCTCTGCCCGCGCCAGGCACCGCGTGGTTTCGGTGTGCAGGGCGCTCGGGCGTGACGGGCGAGCGCGGGGGTGAGGGCCTTGGCCCCGCAGGCGGCAGCACCCACTCCTCCAGCGGCCGCCCTGTTCCGCACGGCCGGTGCTCCCAGCCCCGGCACCACCACAGGAGTTAGCTGCAACTTCTAGCGCGGCACGACGGAGGTATGAAACAGCAAAACGGGCACCTCTGCCAGTAAATTAACAGCAGAGCCGTTAGCCAGCTTCCAACGCCGTCAGTGCTGAGCGCGCTGGCAGCACCCTGCCCAGTGCTCCCGCTGTGGGTGAGGAGCTGAGCGCTGGCCGCCCCGACCAGCCGCGGGGACACACGGTGCTGCCACTTACCTGGCACCCGCACGCGGGTCTGGGCTCTCTGCTGCTCCTCAAGGGCGCCCGCACGCACGCGCCCCACGTCCGCACCCTGTGCGCGCCCGGGTGGGCTGCAGCACCCCGAGCGTCCCGCGGCACCGACACGGGCACAGGGGGACAGCGACCCACACGCTGCGGGAAAGGCAGACGGGGCCCCGAACGTGGTGACGGAGCGGGACGCCGCCACGCAGCCCCGCCAGCAAGGGGCACCGGGCGGGCTGGCAGCTCCGCGGGCACGGCGCCGAGAGGCGACGCCTTCACGCCCCGCGGCCACGCGGCGCCCGCCCGGCGAGGCCCCGCCGCTGCCGGAGGCCCCGGGCGCAGCTCTCCGGGCCCGGAGCGCGCACGACCGACAGCGAGCGGAGCCGCGGCCGGGCCGCCCCCGGCGGGGCTCACCTTGAAGTCGCGGCTGTGCTGCGGGGTGTACTCCAGCGTCCAGAGCGCCCGCACGAGCTGCGCCAGCTGCTCCGTCACCTCGCCGGGCGCGGGCGGCGGCGGGCCGGCCTCGGCGGGGCCGCGGAACTGCTCCAGCGCCAGGAACTCGGCGAAGAGCTCGGTGTTGCTGAGGCACTGCAGGATGGCGTTCATGAAGCAGGTGTTGCCGTGGTTGCGCAGCCCCGCCACGCCGGGCACCGCCTCGGGGCCGCCGGCGGGCGGCGGGGGCGGCTCGGGGCTGCGCGGCGGGCCCGGCGGGAGGCAGCTGCCCAGGCCGCCGGCCGCCTGCGGCGGGGGCAGGCGCGGGGCCTGCGGGCCGCGGGGCTCGGGCTCGCTGCTGTAGTGCGACAGCGTGGAGAGGGTCTTCAGCACGCGGCTCATGAACCCGCCGAGCGAGCGCCCCGGAGCCGCGGACGGGGCGGCGGAGGCGGGCGCCGGGGCCGGGGCCGGGGCCGGGGCCGGGGCCGCGCCGCCGCCCGCCGCCGCCCGGCCGCGGAAGAGCCGCTTGCTGAAGGAGCGCTTCTCCTTGGCGCTGCCCGCCGGCCCGGGGCCGCCCACCCGCGACATGGCCGGGCGGCGCAGCGCGCATCCCCCCGCCGCGCTCAGCCCGCCGCCCGCCGCATGCCGCCCGCCCCGGGCCGCAGCCGCCTCACGGCGCCGCCATGCAGCGGGCGGGGCGGGCCGCGCCCCACGTGACCGCGCCGCCATCGCCGCGCCGGGCAGACGCCGGCCGCGCCGCCATCTTGGCTGAGGGCACGGCCGCGCCTCCCGCCCCTCGGGGCGCCGCCCCCCCCGCGGCGGCACCGGGCCCGGCCGCCCCCCGACGGGCAGCCCCCCCCCCCCCGGCGGGCAGCCCCCGACACACGGCCACCGCCACGCCCCGGCAGTGCCGGCGGGGGGCGAGCGGGCGGCGGGCGTAGCGCGGGGACACGGGGCGGGGACACGGGACGGGGACACGGGACGGGGACAGGGGACGGGGACCGGGGTCGGCCTCATCCCGCGCCCGCCCGGTGGCAGCGCGAGCCGGGGCCGCCGCTCGCGCCCCGTGACAGCAGCGCCCGTGGGCGCCCCCCGCCGCCGCCGGGCCGCCGCCTCGTTCGCAGCCCCCCGACGGCCGCCCGGTCCCGTCCCGCCCCGGCCCGGCCGGCTGGCGGCGCTCCGTGCCCGCCGAGGGCGCGGCGGGGCGGGCAGGGCAGGGCAGGGCCGGGCCGGGGCGGGCCCCGCGGGGGCGGGCGGCGGGGTAGGTGCCGGGGCGGGCGCCCGCCGAGCCATCAGCGGCGGCGCCGGGGCCGGGAGAGCAGCATGGCCCCGTCGGGCCCGGACGGCGGCCGAGGTGAGCGGCGCGGGGGGGCGCGGGACCGCGGGGCTGAGTCCGGCCGCCCCCACGGGCTGCCGCGGTCGGCGCGGC
The DNA here is from genome assembly GCF_013377495.2 of Cygnus atratus. Lineage (NCBI taxonomy): Eukaryota > Metazoa > Chordata > Aves > Anseriformes > Anatidae > Cygnus > Cygnus atratus. The sequence goes on from NC_066376.1 coordinate 681,372, forward strand.
TCCCCGGAACGGCGCTCGGCTGCCCAGAGCGCGGCCGGGCGGGGGGGACGGGGCTGCCGGCGCCTTGCGGCCGCGGGCTGCCGGCGCCCGGGACCCGCGCGGGGCCGTCCCGTCCCGTCCTGTCCCGTCCCGTCCCGTCCCGTCCCGTCCCGTCCCGTCGCTTCCGAGGGCAGAAACCGGCACAAGCGTGGCTGGCGGCTGGCGAAGCGCGGGCACCGTCCCCCCCCCTCCCGCCCCGCGGCTTCGCGCCCGTGCCAGCGGCACCGGGGCTCCCGGGCACGTCGGGCCGGGGCCCGCCGCGCTCAGGCCCGCGGTGTCCCTGCAGGCAGCGCCATGGCCCCCGGGAAGAAGATCACGGCCAGGATCAAGAGGACGCTGCCGGTGCGGGGCCCGCAGGCGCCCACGCTGAGCGAGCTGATGCGCTGGTACTGCCTCAACACCAACACGCACGGCTGCCGGCGCATCGTCGTGTCCCGGGGACGCCTGCGCAGGTTCATCTGGATCCTGCTCACGCTGAGCGCCGTGGGGCTGATCCTCTGGCAGTGCGCCGAGCTGCTCATGAACTACTACAGCGCCTCGGTGTCCGTCACGGTCCAGTTCCAGAAGCTGCCCTTCCCTGCCGTCACCATCTGCAACATCAACCCCTACAAGTAAGGCCGTGCTCGCCGCGAGGCCGGCGGGTCCCGGGGCTGGCCCTGCTGCGGCCCCCGGCCAGCTCACGGCCCCGCACTGCCCCGCAGCCAGCCCCGGCCACGGGCACGTCGGGCCGCACGGCACCGCTGCTCCTCAGCAGCCCTCCTTCCCTCCTCCCTCCCTCCCTGCCAGCCCGTGCTCGCCTCGCGGCACGTCAGCTAAGGCACCCGCTCTGCGCTAGCGCTCCTCAGACACTTGTGGATTACAATCACACCCTCCACTTACTGCCTGCTGAGCTGCAGCGCTTGATTTAGCTTTCTGCTGGAGACGGTCCCTGGCGGGTCCGTGGTTCTCTTCAAATTTCCTTCTCCCTAGGACTGCCGTTCCAGGATTACAAACAGTGACATCTCCCGAAGAGTGGAGAGGGAGCAGCTGTCACTCCTCTGTTACCTCTTTCTTTTCCTATGGGATGCCTTGACTTTTTCTGTCAATGATATCTTTTTCCTGCCAAATTACGCTTTATGCTGAGGTCCGTTCTCCTGCCAGCTATCCGCCCCAGTCCCTCCTTGCCGTCCAGCTCTCTGGCTGCCTCTTGGCACAGCTGCAGAAGTCACATTTCCACATGCACTGCCTCCTCGGGCTTGCTGGCAAAACCTCCCAGGAGCCCGGGAGTCTGCTCAGTCTGCTCCTTTCCCTGGTCTTTTCCCTGAGACCTCTCGGCCTCTCCCCACACCGATTTAAATAAGTGGGGTCAGAAGAGATGGACGCGGGTCTGTGACAAAGAACCCTCCTGAGCACTGAGACACGCAGTGCAGCGGGCAGCGTGCTGCAGTCAGGTGGGGAGGTGCAGTGAACGACACAATTTTCTCCCATTTTCTCTAACGCAGGTACAGTTCGATGAAAGACTACTTATCAGAATTGGACAAAGAGACAAAAAAAGCGCTGGAGACTTTCTACGGGTTCTCAGAGGGCAAGTCCAAGGTGCGCCGTTCGGCGGGTGACTGGAACGAGACGGAGAGCCACTTCTTCAAACAGATCCCTCTGCTGAAGTTTGAGGACTTCTCCAAGACGGCCACTGACCTCCGCAGCGGCCGGAAGAGGAAAATTGAGGGCAGCGTCTTTCACAAGGACTCCTCCATCGTGAACTCCGGGGATTCAAATGATATCATCGGCTTCCAGCTGGTGAGTGTCACTCTTCCTTGTCCAGCAACTTGCTGGTGGGGGCAACGAGGGGGTGTTAGGGTGGGTATCCCACCGGCCAGTTTTATTGCTCGCTTAGTGGCGCAATAGCGAATAAAGCTCTGCCCACTCCTTTGCCCGTTCTGCCATGCCTCCGCTGCTGCCTGCAGATCCATCTCCAGCTCTCTGGAAGAGAAACGCCTTCCTGAGGTCTAGCCAAAATAGACTTAGTGCCATCCGTGACCTTTCTTTTTGGCCTGAAACATTAGACCGTATCATTTAGCCCCGAATGAAAGGTTTTTGGTGCCCCCTTTGTCCTCTTGCTGCCACTAGAACTTCAGATGTGATTATTACAGTGGGAAAGAAATGATACCACACCGACTTTATAGGACACATCATTTCTTTCCATCTGAAATGCTTTTTCCCCTTTGTAATTATCAGTGCGATGCAAACAACAGCAGTGAGTGTGCACTTTATACATTCAGTTCTGGTGTTAATGCTATCCAAGAGTGGTACAAACTGCATTACATGAACATCATGGCTCAAATTCCCTTGGAGACTAAAGAAGAATTGAGTTATTCTGCTGATGACCTTCTATTGACATGTTTCTTTGATGGCCTATCTTGTGACAAAAGGTCAGTGCTCAGAAAATACCTGCCAGCTTAACAGTTTATTTCCAAGTGTGTAATACATAGGAATTTAATATTTGGAGTTTGCTGAATTCCAGCAAGAACCAGCTCTATTTTTAAATGAAAGCAAACATTCATGTCTTAATGAACTTCAAGTATGGTCTTTAATTTCATTTGTCTCAGTGTTCTGCTGTCCACATTTCAGATAAACTTATGTTTTTTGACAGAATTGGATCTACCTGCTTATGATTGCTGCAGTGCAATCCTTGTGTGTCTTGGTAGTAGGGGAGTCATCCCTTAATACCGGGGATAATGGCAGAGCTCCCAGGTGCAGCCACCGGGATGAAGTTGCACTTGTACATGGCTTTTGTACATGGCAATTTTCCCACTGCCACGTACAAAGCAAGCTGCATTGTAACTCTCACCTTAGGGGGTATAGCTGAATCTTTTCTGGAAGCATTTTGTTTGTGTCTGTAATCATAAAATATTTTATTGGAATTAAGATATTTGCTTGAGTGGGAGGGGAGGTTCTCAGGAAAGACATGAATGTGCTTGAACTGCAAGGGTGTTTCCTTAGCCTCTCCCACATGGCAGTGGCTGTGACATCTTTTCTGAAAAATGAAGATTCATGCTCCTTTACACACTTGACTGTTGAATGAGAAAGGACTCTGCCCCCCTCACTGCCACCTTCCTGCTAGTTCAGAAAATCTGCTCCCCCCACCCTCTCAGCCCGCACTCCCACACTAAAACCTCTGAAATTTTTCATTTCCTGGTGCTGTTAAACCAGATCATATTTCCATGTAGTTTCAAGACATTAAGGGAAAAAAGAAAAAAAAAGAAAAAAAGAAAAAGAAAAAAAAACTTCAGGAAAATAAAGTGCTTGCACAAAAAAAAAAAAAAAGGAGAAAAAAAAAAGAAAAATCCAGTCCTGCTATGTTACTGGCCAAAAAAAAAAATAGTCCAAACCTGCTGAGTTTCTGCCAGAGACAGTTAAAACTGCAGAGGGCAATTCAACAATATTTGGTTTCTTTCAGACACTTCACTCGTTTCCATCATCCCCTGCATGGCAATTGCTATACTTTCAACAGTGGAGAAAATGGGACGATCCTGAGCACCTCCACCGGAGGCAGTGAGTACGGTAAGGAAACTTTGCTTGCAGAGGAACTATTAGATAACGAGCGGTTCAGTGAACTGGATCCTGCTGGAGAGTGATTGATGTGTTGGCTCTAGATGTGCAGTCTGATTGGGGAAGTGCCTGTTTGAACTAGTGCAAACCGTTGCCAGAGAATACAAAGATAATATCATTGCATCACTAATGTTTTCCATCTGAAATTACTGCTTCCCAGTTATATAACTTTTTAAAGTAAGTTTCAGCTGCCTTCTAAGGAGACATCATTTGTTTGTTGTACTTGGGGCTGCAGAGGGACACCACTTGCTCTAAGTGTCTCAGTCTAGCACGGCAGAGGCATCGCTTGATTGTTACAATTCCACTTAAGGCCAGATAGTGTTGAGTAAACTGTGTTGCCCTCCCTGACGAGAAAAAATTGGCTCTGGCTTCTGGTGTAACACTGTTCCTACCCCTGTCTCTGTTCTTCAGGATTGCAGGTTGTTCTGTACATAGACGAAGCAGACTACAACCCTTTCCTGGTGACATCAACAGGAGCCAAGATCATTGTCCATGACCAAGACGAATATCCCTTTATTGAGGACATCGGCACAGAAATCGAAACTGCAGCGGCCACCTCCATAGGGATGCACTTTGTGAGTGACAGCAATCTTGTTTCCAGGTGCACGGCATCATTTCTATGAAAGAGATGTAAATGCGAACCAATGCGATGTTTGAACACAGCCAGCAGCTGGGAAGGCAGCTAATACCTCATTTGTATAGCTGAAGCACCCCTAGGAAAATCCTGTGATAGCACTATTCTGAACAAAGTTTTCCTTTCTGTGGGTGTAAAATCTGTTCTTTATAAACCAAGCAGCTACTGGGGACCTTGTTTGTTCTCCCTTTTCTCCAACCCCTTGGCTTTCCAGGATTTGTGTTGTTTTCACAGCAAAATCCACAGCCACAGAGATGGACTATCAAATGCATGGCCATCAAATGGCTATCAAATTTCCCCAATTAGCGTAGTACAAACCAGGCGTTTTACCCAAAGGGCTTCTTTCTGTGGTGGAGAAGTGAAAGCAGTGCCATCAGGCAAGCCAGACTTCCCTTTCATCTGGATGGGCTGTTAAGTGAGCGCTTTAGTTCTGCCTTTTCTTCACTGATGGCTGGTTCAAATGCATCAGGGATCCTGCTTATCTGTCCCGGCTGGGTGTGCCAGATCTAGATAGTCCACGCATTAGAAAAGACATTAAATACAAGGCCGACTGCTTTAAAATGTGCAAATAGCTAACTATCTTCCAGCTGTCTGGAAAACTGGGGCACCAACTGCTTGGTCTAACCGGCAGGGATAAATGCTGCCTAAAAAACAAATAGAAAATTCTCATAGAATGAGAATGGTGGGAAGGAGGCAAACCCTCACAAAGCTGTATTTCTTCTGTAACTCTTACACCATACAGGAGAAAGTCACTGCAGATGGAATATCAATATTTAATGCAAGAGTTCCTTGGCACAGTAGATTAGAACTGTTGCATATAGTATAAAAAACAAGACTGAATACATCCTGGTGGCTATGTTTAAAAGATTTGGCATGAGGAAGTGTTCTGATTGCATCCTAATGTATCAGCTGAAACAGAAGCTCGACTCAGTTTCTGGACCCAAAACAAATGCCTGTATCTGGTGATCACTGTACTGCCAGTGAAGCAAGACTCCAGAGAACCTGCTGAGGGGGTTGTGGTTATCAGGACAGGGCTGCGCAGCCGAGGTGCTGGATCAGTCCCTGTTCCTGCATCCAGACGTGGGAAGGAGGACACAGGGATATGTCACACACAACCACTCTACTCTGTAGGCTTGAGCGGGGCAAGTTTTCCAAATGCAAATGTCAGTGTCTAGGTTCCTAATCACTCATGTGCTTACGCTGTATACCAGGACTTCCCACACACCCCCCACCCCCAAAAAATATTCCAAGATGTTTGGAATGCAAACAAGGCATTGTTTGGTAGGAGTTTCAGTACTTTAGTTAAATATTTAGTTTGGAAATTATTTCAGTACCTAAATGAAAAAGTATGCTTTCATAGGGGTATAAACTGTGACAAAAAATAATAACCTATACAAAGGATTGATCATCTGCCATGGAGTATACTCTCCAAGGCAGGTATCAGATTGTCTGCAGAAGTTAAAAGAATAACTATCAAAAGCTGGTTTCATTTGTTTTTTTTCAGAAGTTGCCCATCTGTAATACTGAAATCACAAATTTCTGTGTTCCCCCAAAGAGAGGTTTGAGCATATTTCTAAAAGAGCCAACAAGTCATACCTTTTATTGTCAAATCCATGATTGGAGACTTGGCGTTTCTATAGTGCAGACAGAAATGGTGATGCTTGCTATCAGGCTTGATCTCAGTAACCTGTTGGTCTACAGTCAGTACCTTACAGGTAGGCAGGCATTTATCAGCCTTTTGAAGGACCAGCCGCTAATTTAAACTCTGTACAGAAAAATAAGTGAACAGATTCTTAAATACGTGACATTTCTTGTCGCATTTGGGCCACCTTCTTTGCTATAAAAGTAGATAATTATATCAAAAAGATAGCAAGAGTTTGGGGCTGAGGGAGGTACAGCTGCAGGAAGCAGACAGCCTAACCTGAGCCAGGTCTTGTGAATCTGAGGGCTCCCAAATTCACGTGCAGGCACAGCACTTGGCATTTCAGAGCTCTTTTCTCTCGGCACAGATTGCAGAACAGGAAAAGCTGTTAGCATTCAACAGAGTGTAAGGGTCAAAGCAGTTCGTGGAAACAGTCCTGAAGGAGATACAAACATTTTGAGTGATTTTGGAGAGGTGCTGTTGAGCACTAGTGGAGCCCAAAGTGCTGTTTTACCCACAGAACAGGAGCAGCCAGCACAGCACAGCAGCAGCTCAGGGCAGCGCAGCTCTCCTCAGGATAAATGGTACATGGTCACTAAGACCCTGCAGTGAGAGAAACCATACTGATGAATGACTCTGCTGTGGAAAATCCTCACTGTTTCAGTTATACTACTATCTCAGTATTCCTGCAGAGGTGATATATGGAGCCACTAGATGAAGCTAGAACAGCACTTTGGGAAATGAACAGCACAGACCAGAAAACCTTCATTTTGACAAATCATTTGAGATGGCAAAGGGTAAATGTGCCGTTCAAACCCACCCCATCATTGAAAGTTTTACAATCACAATGAGCTGCCACTAGATTCTTTGGTTTCTCTGATGTCCCCAAACCAAAATTTGCTCTTTTCTGGTTCCCAGACTCGGTCCCGCAAGCTGAGCAAGCCCTACAGTGACTGTACAGAGACTGGTGCTGACATACCAGTAGAAAATCTCTATAACAAGAGCTACTCCCTCCAGGTAAATTGCTATTGCATTTGTTTTTATCAATTGCTTGAAAACTACCTTCATAAAAAGCTCTACAAAATTCTGTAGTTCAGGATCTGAGATTGTTAACAGCCCAGGCATAGGGTCACTGCTTTTAATCACTGATGCAAGATACCACAGCACTTTTTAGAATCTGAGATTTATTCCTAAGTGGTTGATGTTTGAAGTTCCCTTAGGCACCATGTTAGATAAAGAAAGAACATTAGCTCATTAGGCAATTTTCAAGCAATGTGAGACTGGAAAATATTGGCCAAGTAAATGTTGCAGCTTAGTAACTTGAAACAAACTTAGTAAGCTTGAAGCCAGAAATTGTGACCTTTAGGACTCCAGGAATAACAGATACCATCTAATCAGTATCCAGATAGCAGGATGTTTGTTTACAGAGTAAGTTTCCACTAATTTTCCTTGGTTTCTGTAATTGGGTCCTCTTGGAGGGTGTCAGTTGTTCTGATACTCTCCACTTGAAGAATCACAATTATATTATTAGCTGCTGCTTTCTGCAAATCCTTTTCCTCGGCTGGAATTTATTTTATGGGTATTAAACCCACAGTCTGCTGTGATGTATTGCCTAGCAGGATCACACAGACATTATCTGAGGTTTTAATAACAGTACTTCAAGAAAACTCGGGGCTCAGGAAGGCTGGGACTGGGAACAAAAAATGACTAGGAGTTGTGAAAGAAAAGCTCAGTTCCTGCTTGCTCCAACTGATTCAGCATTTTAGTAGAAAATACTGACTACTGCCCTTTTAATCCTTACAATTTCTAATCTCCAAATGTGAACCAACACAAAACAGTCAAAGCTGTGAACATTTTCACTAGCAAGTCACTTCCCCCACCTTGTTGAATCGTGGACCAGGTGCCACAGCAGACCAAAAGCCTCCGTAGAGGTTTCGGTGGAAAAAGCAACAACAAGCGTGTGAGGAAAGGGGGAGCATGCACACAATCCTCCCCCTCATAAAGGACTAAGTTCCTATTCCTTGCACTACCGTCTAAACCCTCCACAGCACTTTCTGCCTGTGTTTGTGTTCACTGGGGTTCCCATTTTGTTGCTGCTGCCACGAGCAGGGGAAGTTTTGGGGAGCCAGGGGCAAGTGCAGCACAAGCACGGGGCAGAAGGCAGCATTTCCGAGCCACCAGTTCTTGGTTTATCTCCCCAGATTTGCCTGCACTCCTGCTTCCAGAAGGCCATGGTGGAGTCCTGCGGCTGCGCCCAGTACACACAGCCATTACCCGCCGGAGCAGAGTACTGCAACTACAAGAAAAACCCCAACTGGAGTAAGTGCTGGGACACCCCCACGCTGCATGGCCCCAGCGCCCACTGCCAGCCGCAAACCCCTCGGCACAGCATGGCCCTGCCTGCACCTGGCGCCCACGCAGCGGGTGGGAAAGGGGATCTGCAGCCCACACAGCACTCACACCGCAGAGCACGGGAGCTGCCTCTCGTTTGGATTGTGTCTGACAGTTTTCCTTATTGCTTGTCATTCATGCACACCACAGGAGTGCCGAGTAGAGGGCTTGACTGTGTGAGGCAATCGTGCGTGCTTATAGCAAGTGACAACTACTACTCAGAACATTTTGCAATATTTTTAGGGGAAATCTTGCTATCCCCATCACAGAGGCGATGGCCGCAGGGGCCACCTACACCCCCTTAGCCTCACTCCAGCATAGGCAGCGAAAGATCATTGCTTTTCTCTCCAGCTTCTCAAATAGCTCCCGCGTTCCCTTCTTGCAGTGTACTGCTACTACAGACTACATGAGAAGTTCGTGAAGGAGCAGCTGGGCTGCCAGCAAATCTGCAAAGATTCCTGCAGGTAAGCCCTGCCCCAGGGCAGAGGTAAGACTGCGTGGGGGCGTTCGGCTCACAGCTAACAGCCTGCCTTTCCCCGCAGCTTCAAGGAGTGGGCGCTCACCACCAGCATCGCCCAGTGGCCGTCCATCGTGTCAGAGGTCAGTTCCCAGTTCTGCTTAGCCATGACTGCAGAAGGAGGTGCTAAACAAACCCCAAGGTTCAGTGCAGCAGCAGAGGGGCCAGGGGATACTTGTTAGCCATTAAACTAAAGCTTGGGATGTGTCCTCTTGGGGACAGCTGGCCTGTCACATTTGGTTTGGGAGCCCAAGCTGGTTCCAGGAGCTGTGGAGCCTGAGCTCCCTTTCCAGGGTATTTCTACACAAGTGCACACAGCTATAGTATTATTTTCTATAATTTTTCCAGGATTGGATGCTTCGAGTTCTCTCTTGGGACAAAGGGCAAAAAATCAACAAGCTGAACAAGTAAGTTTCCATTTATATGTTTCTAGCTTGCACCTCAAGCTCAGATATAATCTTAGCAGCCCTAATGATGGCAATTGGGGAAAAAGCTCCCTTAGAGCGGCCCAGCCCTACTGGTCCAACTGGTTATTTGCATAGTTTTTCAGTATGTTTCATGTTATTGTTTTACTAAACCCTCAGCCGCCTTCTGTTTCTCCTCTCAGGACGGACCTCGCAAACCTCATGGTGTTTTACAAAGACCTGAACGAGAGATTCATTTCGGAGAATCCCACGAACACGGTAAGCGCGCAGCAGGAAGACAGCCCTTCCTCCTGCCAGGCTGGAGCCTTTCCTCCGGCCATGGGAGGGTCCCATCCAGGCAGAGGCAGGAAACCCGGCACAGGCGGTGCAGCCTGGGGCACCCAGTCCTGCCCTTTCACAGCCCTTCTGCCCGGCACCTTTTCAAGACACCCAGCCCCGAATCCCATGGGCTACCCCACACACATGCAGAGCTCACCAGCCTCCCACCGCAGCAGAGCGGGCAGGAGGGGACCACGCAGGCGGCAGGGGAAGGGCTCGCGGCATTCTGTGCCAAACCCTGGGCGCAGCATCCCTGTGGGCACGCACCCACAGGAGCTGCTGACCTCATGCTCTCTTCTCTTCCAGCTCGTCATTCTTCTCTCTAACTTCGGCGGCCAGCTGGGCCTTTGGATGAGCTGCTCAGTTGTCTGCGTCATTGAGATCGTCGAGGTCTTCTTCATCGATTCACTTTCCATTGTAATGCGGCGCCAGTGGCAAAAGGCAAAGAAGTGGTGGAACGACCGGAAAAGGGAAGGGTCGGGGAAGCCTCCTCAGGTCGGCGATGTGGAGAGGCAGGGCCACGACAACCCCGTCTGCATCGACGAGGACCTGCCCACCTTCAACACTGCCCTCCGCCTGCCACTGCCCCAGGAGAGCCACCTGCCCAGGACTCCCCCCCCAAACTACAGCACTTTGCGGCTAGAGACCGCCTTCACGGAGCAGCTGCCTGACACACTGGAGGCTGGGCAACACTGACACTTATTTATCCGCTCGTCCAGGTGCCAAAGTCAGAGGTGGGTGCTGGACCCACGTGTCTGGGTTGAAAGGCACGCACCCAAGTGAGCACTGAAGGGCTCTTGGGTCAGACCCTTATTCAAGGATTGAACTTGCAGTCTAAGATTCTCTGAGCAAAGCTCAGACACAAAAGCCAAGGGCTCAGAAACATTAGGAACTTCAAACAACACTAATTCCCAAGGTAATTATTGCAGGAGATGGCTGGAGCAGGATGTAGCACTGAGCTGGGATGTCTTGCCAAACAGAGGTGTGTATTTGCAACCAACTACGTGCACCCCATTATTTGTGGGCAGGAATTACTCCACAGCAGAAGATTGATGCCACATTGACTATCAACACTAATTGCTCTCTGCTGTGTGGCTTGACTTGTGGGAAAAACCCGGGGCTTTCAGGAATGCAGCATGACATTTTCAGGAAGGGTAAGGACAGAGGCTAGGGAAGAACACAAAATGGATATAAGGAAAGCTCTCCAGCTGAATTTTGATTAGGAGCCTGATTCCAAGGGTGGTTTGAAGAGCTTGTTATTCTGGGATGAAGAGTTAATATAGTCACGGATGTGCTTGTAAAGCAAGTTATTCACAGCTTGAGTCGGAGAACCTAAGTCATCCCAAAATAGTCATCGGAAAAGGGCATGAAGTCTAATCCAGCTTAGAGTAATGAACTGCATATTCTGCAAGCTTGTTTCATTTAATGCTGCTTGAGCTGTCTTTAAAGGTAGCCTTGGAGTAGCTCGTTAAGCTCAGCCACTGATTACTTCCCAGCAGCCTCAAAGGGAGCCGGCTTCTCTTCCTGCCCAACCCCAGGCAAGGACTTTTTCTTCCCACAGCCGCCAGTTCACTGCCCCAATGCTGCCCGCGGTGGTGCTGCCCAGACTCCACGCACCGCCCCAACAGGAGGTGGGCACAGGGCGCCTCTGCCCCCCTGCTGTGTCCCCAGCCCCACGCACACCCCACGCCCTGCCTCCTGTTCGCCAGACCCTCCCCGCACTGCCACCGTGCTGGGCAGAGCCAGCGCCGGGCTTTGTCTGCGCCGTTTGTTCAAGGCTGCTGCCCTTGCCCCTCCTGCAGGCGAGACCTCAACAGACGTCCCTGCCTTACCTCCGCGAGCAGGGGCACCCGCGCCCAGCTCCGCGACCTGCCAGCCAGGCGACAGCAACGCCAGCTTTGTCTGAGCACGAAGCAGAGCTGCAGCTTTCCTTCCCAAGCCTGTAGCTGTCTTGCAGCAGGCTCACGCCCTGCGGCTTGCTGCCACAGAGCTGGCAAGGCGGCTCAGGGCCCCGCATGGGCCATCCAGGGGTACCCAGCAGCAACAGCATCCTTCCCACAGCCCCGGATCCTGCACCTGGCCGTGCCTACTGCAGCCTCTCCGTAGCCGACTAGAGCACACTGTGTAGATGTTGAGGAGCAACAGATCCTGCACTGGGTTGGCTGCTTGGGGGTTTCATAGTGAATGTGCACATGCGCATGCATGTGTCAATGTGCAAAGGAAGCCCCTCTCTTGCTTTCTCTCTCTAGATGAACTTATTTTATATAGGAAAGTGAGAATCCAGAAAGGTTCTTTAATGTGCAATAAAATATATTTTAATTGGATTATTTAAATAGCTGTTAAACTGAAAAAATAAAGATATATTTTTGAGTAAGTGCTTGTTCCTATTTTTTCCCCACCTTACCTATTCTTAAAGCAGCAATGTGTGAGTTGTTTCCATGCAGGCAGCCCAAGAGATGCCGGCACTTTCCTGTGCCTGCCCCAGGGCTGCTGTGCAGCAAACTCCCCAGAAGTACGTGGCCTAAAGGAGTCATGTTTCCCTAAATCTAAGTGCTCCCTTGGCAGCACAACCCGAGGAAAGGCCAGGTCAAAGTGCCTGGTGTCACCCGTGGTTTCAGTACGCGCCTGCAGCCCACGTGGCAGAGAGGAGCTGTGGGTTTGACTGCAGGCACATGCATCGTGCCCAGTGCTTCCCTTCAAACAACAAGCTCTTGGGCAGCTCTGGGAGACCATCAGGGAGAAAAGAATGGACTTCACCCTGCCCCAAAGCCCCTTCTCTAACAGGCAAGGATGAGGCACTCAGAGCAGCCAGCTGCTTGCCCCGACCGCCCTTACAGCTCGCTGGGTCCCACCAGCAGTAGTGCTCCTTACACCCACGCTGGCTGTTTGCAACAGCAGGGAACAGACCTAGGGGGAGAGCTGGGACAGCCCGCAAGGGCCAAACACACACCACGTCTGTAACACAAGGGGAAGCGGCGCTGAGCTGCTGTGACCACAGCAGCAGAAGGCAGAGCAAATCTAAGCTAGACAGCATCTTACAGAAAGCCTCCTTCCAGGTTGTTTCTCCTTTACACAGGAACCGGTTTGGCTCAGGAACACCTGACATAACTTCTTACACATGCAAAGAGCTCCTAGAATCAATGTTAACTCCAGCTCTTACAGACTGTGGCCTCATGAAGATTGAAAGTTGGGATAAAGCAAAAACAAAAAAAAAATCTACCTGAGAAACGCTTCAGAGCAGGAGACACCACAGTTCTTATGTTCCTCATTAGAACCCGCACACACGGCAGTACTCAGCAGGCAGCAGCTCTGCACAGCTCACACTGACACAGGCAGCCCTGGGCAGGGGAGGTGACAGCACAGCTCGCTGCTGGCACAGCTCTGCCCCGTGCCCTTCCCACCAGAGCCCGCTCACACAGGCACTCCTGCTCCCAGGCCACCCAAACCACTACCCCCAGCTGAGCCCCCAGAGCTCAATTTAATCAGCTGGCACTGATGAAGCAATCCGCTGCCCCAAGAAGGAAACCCCCTACACCTGCTGCCCCTTGCACCACCCTGTGCCCGGCGTCCCGCAGGCATCTTGGGACCTGGGGGCTTGGGGACAGGGCAGGGCCCGGCAGCAGGGCCTGCAGCCATGGGACACGACACATTGTACATGTCCCAGTTGGGAGAAAGGGCATCACTTGGTGTTGAGGCATTTATCAAGGGCGGACAGGAGCCATTCTCAGGCTGCTGGCACTACGCAGCCGAAAGAGGAGCCCAGCCCTGCCTGACGAGGTGCTCAGGTCCCAGCAAAGCCTGCAGCCCAGCCCAGCAGGAAGCCACCACGTCCCGCTCCATAGCTGGGGGGTCCCTGCAGCCCACCTCCCTCTGTGGGGCCGCGCCCAGCGGGATGCAGCAGGGCCACGGCCATGTGCCCACTCCCTCAGCACCTGCGTGCAATGGCCACGGCCACGGCCACGGCCATGCCCCCGCCATGCCACGGCTGCTGCTCCCACGGGTGGGCCACGAGGTGCGGCTGTGGGGGATACGGCCCGGGGCAGGAACCGTGCCCTTGGTGCGGCTCCGCAGGCACGCTTCATATCGCTGGCAGTCAGATGTCACGTGCCGCTTCCACACACTGCCACAAACTGGTTTCCACATCTTTCTCACAGCTACTTGGGAATTCATAAGAGAAAATAAATAAAAAAAGCCTTGCAGTGCAGTGAAGTATTTGTTATAGCAAAACCTGACAGATGGCACTTCCACCACTGACACCTCCAGAAAGTTTTTTAAAGAAAAGCCTCTTAAAACAGGGTGGTACGAACCCTACAAGAAATCAGGTGTAGTAAGGGGGCAAACAGTACACCTGGTAACTGCGGTACTCATGGGGGAAAACACAACCTGGTCGGGAGCAAAGCTGCTGAGGCATCACCTCCCCTGCGACCTTGCTGCGAGTCCCGGGGGCAGCTGGGCGCTGAGCTGCCCCCGGGGGCTGTGGAACCACAGGTTTTCTGCAGGTGACTTCAGCGCTTGCTTCTCAGGGAAGGTGCAGCGCTTTGCCCTTCATAGGAAGAACCCTCAGGAGGCAGGGAGCCTTCGCAGTAGCTCCAGAAATGGATTACTTCATCGTGAATTAAATATTGAACTTTATTGAACTCCTGAGTCATGTTAAACACCAGAAAGGTCCGTGGAATGGTAGGAGAATTGGGTCTGACACCTGCTGAACATCATAAATTCAAAGCTATTGAGCAGCTTGGCTCGAAGTCTATGGGAACAGCGTGCAGTGAAGTTGGCGGCTCAATCTCCCTGCACCAGGGGACCCGGGGGTGCCCAGCCAGCGTGGGACGGGTACGGAGGGTGCCCTGCCACCGCCACGCAGTCCCGTGCACCCTTGCTGGGGCAGGACAAGGGTCCCGGCACCCCAAGCCCACGGCCTCTCAGAGCTGCGAGGCAGCGGGGAGCCACCAGCAGCAGGCCAACAGACGTCCAGGTCCCACACAGCGCGGGGGCCGGGCACCCACGCACGGAGCTGCCCCGGCACGGCGGGCGGCAGGGCGCAGGCCCGGCGAGGCGCCCCAACAGGCCCGCAGCAGGCCATGAGCGGCCGTGAGTCACCGGGAACGGCTCCGCAGGCCCGGACAGGCCGCTCCTGGGGAGCTGCAGCAGGCGAGGCTCCCCGAGGCTGGCCGAGCTCCTGCACGGCGGGGAGCAGCGCTCGCGCGTTAGAGGAGAAAGTTGTGGGCAGGAGAGGAGCCGCTGGAGTGGGAGGAGGCGGCCGAGAAGGCAAATGGTGCTCTGCAGAGGTCTGCTGGGCCAGGAGTGCGCGGTGACTGTCCTGGCAAGCTCATGCCACTCGCGGCCAGACCAGGCACCGCTGCCCCAGCCCCACGGGTGCCACCTGCTGCAGCCAGCTCAGGGGGTCCCAATGTCCCCGCCACGCCAGAGGACCTCTGCCCAAAGCTGCTCCCAACAGGGGAGCACCGACAGGGTTAAGGTTGCCCATGCCTCCCCTTCCACGCAGTAACATTTCAGTGGTCCACAAACAGGTTTGGAAGCTGAATGCCTCGTTAATGTAAATGGGGCTGGGCTGGGGAAAGGCATCTCCAGCACATGCCTATGGAAAACCCTTTCAGGCTCCAGCCTCCACTGGTGTCTTGGGATAAAGAGGAGTCCTGGGGAGGCTGGGACACATTGCAGGAGCAGTGGTATGTGCGACCTTACCCCTTCATTCTAGGGAGCAGTGAGGCAGCTCCGTGACTGCCAGTGCTGGGGCTGTCCTCCGGGCACCTGCGAAGGGGCTCGCGGGGCTCTGAGGTTGTGTTTGCCGCAAGAGCCAGGGAGCACCAGGCAGGCCACGGGCTCTGAGCACACAGAGCTGTTGTTTTGCTGTGGGGGCTGTGGTGCCCCCTGCGCCCAGCGGGGCCGCGCCAGCAGCCACTGGTCCCGTGAGGCACAAGGCAGGGCCCAGGCTTTGCAACACTGCTGCCGCAGGGCAAACTCCTCGCTCCCGCACCTCTGCACTCACATCCAAGCTGCCACTGCAGGAAAATGCCCTTCTGTTGCATTTCTAGGGCAAAGAACTGGACTTTCAAGAGTACTTTTCCTTTGTGCCCTGAAGCCAGGATGCAACCAAAGCCCCTGGCTGTAAGAAAATCAGTTCTGCCTCTCCAGCCCCGACAGCAGCTGCCACTACTTCCCAGGAAGCTTGCATTAAAGCAAGCGACACTTTAGACACACAGAACTGACTTCCCTCTGCTTGCAGACATGGTCTGGGGCTCTCTGGCCTCAGCTACACCCAGACTTAAACCTGCTTGGACGCTGCAAGGGGCCAGGGCATTGGGGCACAGAGACTTGGAGCAGGCAGGAACTCAGTTGTACGAAATCATTGCTGCAGCACCTAAGTGTCAGTGCCCGTTGCAGCAGACACCGCGACAACGAATGCAATGGGGGCGGCAGGCAATGCCCCGCGCACTCCCAGCCCCTGCCAAACACCAGCTTTCTCATCAGCCAGACCCGCTCGGGTCAGGAGTGCTTTCAGGTTGAGCTTCAGGAGGATTACCGATGAGCTGGAGCATCCCAAGCAAGCAGACCCAAGCGGTGACAGCGTGAGAGCGGTGCCAGGCAGGTGTGAGTAAGACGTTAAGCAGCGACTGCAGCAGCTGCCTCCGGAGTGAGACGCTTTGAGGGCAGCTCTGGCACTAATCCTGACGCCGGCATCTCCCCGTGAACAGGACGGACCGGGCAGGCATGCGGGCACGGACGTGTCCTCCCTCCTCCGCCAGCCTCACCAGGCAAAGCTGTTGCCAGCACCAAAGCAGAGAGCGCTGATCACTGACAGCACTGGGGAAGAGTGAGAGTTTGTCAGAGCGTAACTGATGCCTGAGGAGAGGAGGGGGGAACGACATCCCAGCCCCGCCTGGGCACCCAGCCCATTAGCTGGGCTTCACCCATGTGCAGAGGCAGCCCCGGAGTGGAGATTATAGGCGTGTTGGTAAAGACCCGTTAAAGTGCAAGACTTGGAGAGGTTCGTGAGGAAATGCAGAATTTCTGAAGAGCTCCCTTCCAATTAGGACAGGCCGCAGCCTGCCCTGTTTAAGGGCCACTTCATTATCAGGGTTGTGTCCCTTTCCCTGGCGTGGGGAGCTCCGTGAAATGCTGTGTGTTAGCAAAGCAAGCCTCCAGCCCATCAGTTCTCATGGCTCCCTTGGTTTCTGGCTACAAAAGCATCTCATCTCCCTTTTTATGTCTTATTGTTTTTTTAGTACTGTGAGTACAAGGAAAACACAAAGGAGACCACATCAACATGGGACCTAATTTTACGGGCGCTTTTCCTCCACGCTTCTAAATGAAATCACCAGGCAGGCACTCGGCACAGTGAGAAACCAGAGCTGCAGGATTTAAGAGAAAACACAAAGTCATGAATGAAAAAAAGAGAGAGAAACAGAAATTCAGGATGAATCAGGAGTTTCTCTCTCCTGCCAGTACCTGCTGTGGCACAGCTCCCTAATTCCCTTTCCACATGCAGAACACATCCTTCACACAGCAGTAAGATTTGCATTTTTTTCAGTATGTGCACTGCTCATCCTGACCATGAAAAGTGCAACTAAATGGTGCCAGCATAGATAACAGCCACCACACAGTGCTTGGAACCATAAAGGGGACAGCCTTGTTAACCCACTCTCCCCACGGCAACCCACAGCTAAGCCCCCAGAAAGCTCCTTGGTGAAGGCCAGGGGCGCTGGCTAACAGACGGCTGAGCAGAGGCAGGGCATCGTGCCTGGACGCACCGGGCCCACGCTAATGCAGCACCCAGCTGAGCTGGGGACATGGTACACGGGACGTGGGACACGGGGCACGTCCATGCCCCCTGCCACGGCAGGGCAGGGCCTGCCATCCCGCCTGGCGCTCAGGGCACCCACGGTGCGGGCACGTGGGCGGCGTGGGCACGGTTCGCTGTCCGGCACCGTGCCGTGCCGTGCCGTGCCGTGCGCGGAGCACCGCGGAATGCAGTGTGGCGAGTTCCTCGCAGCAGGCTGCAGTGCAGGCTGTAATGCTGCTAATGCGGCGCTTCCCCTGCCTCACGCTGAGATCACGCTTCGGGCTCCAGGGCTGACCCGGGACTCGCTCCTGCTCCCTGGCCCGGTTGCAACACAGCCTGATCTATAAACACAAAAACATATCCAGCTCCAGGACCACAGATGATATGCTCCTGGCATTTTTTTCTCTCCTGTATCGCCCCCCGTGCTTTGGCGCATTCTTGCCAGATTCCCATACCCGCTCTGCCTCTCAGCATCCCTCCTGAAGCAGCCGGGGGGCTCAGGTCCCTCAGCAGGGCTGACCCCCCAATGGTTTCGGGGCGCAGCCGCTGTGCCATGCCCCACACTGCCCAGGACCCCACTTTCGCTCTGCCAAGGCTGCTGCGGGCAGCGCTTCCAAAGCAGCGGCAAAGCTGGGCACGGAATGATGCAGCTCACGAACGAGGCCCCTGCCCGAGCCGGCTGACGCAGACCTGAGGAGGTGTGAGGCTGTGTCACTGCCGGCCTTCCTTCCTCTTGCTAACCTGAAATCAAAACTCCAGGATTTCCAAACAGCTGAATGAGACTGGCCCCATGCAGCATGCTGATACGTCATCATTTCTCTGGCTCTTTCTACTCATTTTTTGCCTCAGATATGCTTCTAGAGATGGAAAAGCATATGCATTTATATGTTTATATATGTATTTATTCACTTGAAATTAAAAACATGCTGCAGTCCCCGCAGAAGATGCGATTGTCGTGAAGCATGGCTAAATCTATTTGCTAGTCAGAGTCACCATGAATCACGGTGTTTTCATAATGCTATATTGCTACAGTTCTTCCTCTGTTACATTTTAAGACCTTCTCACCCAAGTTTACATAATCAATCCTGAAAGGTACAACATGTTCCTTGAGATAAACACAACGAGTAATCATCCCTTCGTCTTGTTCTTGTTATAAAAGTTCATTGGTCACAAAATATTTTACATTTCTCCCCCAGAGCATGGGAAAAGGCCCATAAAGCACCAGCCGGGGACCTCTGCAGAGCTTCCTCCTCTGCCACCAGCTCCGCCGATGCTTTATCAGCTGCGCCCCAGCAGCGCTGTGCTCCCAGGACCCAGCACGCCGAACGCACCCTGGGCTATTGCCTACCCCAGGAAGCTGGAGTGAAGGCAGGGTGGTTATTTTTTCCACTAAACTTTATGGCAGAAAAAGCAAATTAATTCAATTAGTTCCCTGTCACATTACTGAGCACAGAGCGTATCTGGGAGCAACCTCACCTGTGGCAAATCCCTGCCTGAGCACCAAGCCCTTGTGCTGTGCACCCTGCTAGTTTTAAGGACACAGAGGTGTGCAGCCATGGGGTTAAATTATTAATAGATATTAATAGATGGGCTAAAGTAAGTTGGGGGCCTGAAATAGGTTTTGTCCCCTCTTTCCTGTTCTGAACCAAGCAGGGCAGTTGGAGCTCCCTGAATTGGAAGGAGTGCATGGAGCCCACACCCCAGCAGTGCATGTCCCCACAGGGACCCCAGCAATCCACCACCCCATCACCCTGCTGCCCATTGCCCCACCACCCCAGCGCCCATTGCCCCACCACCCCACCATCACCCCCACCGCTCCCAGCCCCTCGGCGCCAGGCAGCGGCCGCCAGCGCAGCGCAGCGGCTGTGGGAACGGCCCCATGGGGACGGCTTCCCTCCTGCCTCCCGCTGTAAAACACACTGGTCTTCACTTTACTGCCTGATCTTTGTAACGCAAACAGAGATTAGTTAAAAGGTTTTATACATGGTGATTACCCATGTAACTTGGCTGGTTAGATGTTCAGTATCCTTTGAGTGTGACTTCACCGGTTAAAACTAAATTACTCAGTATATTATTTTGTTTAGTAATGGCGTGTTTCTGAAAGTGCACCTGATAAACCAAACAATTAAAGTGCTGAATTAGCCTGGTTGCACCCTCTTTAGGAACAGGTGATGCCATTTCACTAGACAGTGCAGAACAGCAGTGTTCCTGCTGCCCAGGCTGCAGCTCCTCATCACAAGCAGCAGCTGAATCAAGGCGACGCAGAGCCGTGCGCTCCTTCCGTTCCTGTTAGCAGGAGGGCTGCCTGCACACACCCGTTGTCCAGCTGGAAGCCTCACTGCAGAAGTGACTGGTATTGAGCACGTACATCTTGCAGCTAAATGGCAACCTAATTAACTCCTGAGCGGTGCACACGTTCAGCCCTGGGTAGGACTGCGGCCAGCGCCGCGCTGCCTCCTCGGGCCAGGACAGCTCCGGAGGGGGGGGCAGCACGGTGCGGGGCTCCAGCAGAGGCTGGGTAGATAAACACACAATGAAAAAACCATAGCACCTCTCCCTCTCCATTTCTGGGTCTCAGAGAGCTTTTCCACTCACCAAATGCTGCCGCGGAAGGGCAGCTCCCTGAGCGCAGCACAGGGCCCTCGGTGTGATGGCCCCGGCAGCAGCGGTGGCACCACGGCACCGGGGCTGCACGCCCGGCGCTGGCAGCGGGCACCGGATGGTGCGCACCCACCCTGCTGAGGGGCATCATTGGGCCAGAAGAAATGCGGGTTTACATAAATGAAGGAACCTGTTATGAAAAGCTGTACGGGTTGTCAAGTGACCAGAGTGTAACTGCTGCGTGATTTCTTCCCTGTGGAATTGTCCCAGGATCTCTGAGTTGGGCTCCGGCACAAACACCTCCACTTATTTATCTTCTTTTTTCAACTTTATTTACATCTTCAGTTACAGCTATCCCAGAAGCCTTTTCAGCCTTCTTTGTATCAACTTCAGTCACTGCTAAAATATTTTCATTTTACCAGGTAAATTTAGGACCAGCTGATGTTTTAGACACATTACAGATTAGATCGATGGTGCCATTTTCTGCGCCAATTTGTCCCGTGTATTTAATTTCTCAGCTGTATTTAACCGCTGTCAATAGTGCATCATGCTAACATAACACACAATGCCCTGGGTGTAGAAGAGATCACCACAGTGTTTTTCAGCTGTATTTTTAGCAGGAGGTTTTTGCTTATGAAATAAACTTTCTCGTGAAGCACGTAGAGAGACAACGCAAAGTCAAGCAAAATCCAAGGTCATTTGGCTTCATTGGCTTCACAGCTGATTTTTCAACCTACTGAACAAATGGAGCCTGCTCTATTTTCAGCACTAGAGCTGCCAGTGTTGTTAATAGACATTGTTCTCCAGGGAAATAAGTAGCAATAGAAGGGCAATTATTTTGACAGGACAGAGGTTAGAAACTGGGTAAGTCCTGGTATTCACCATGAAACCTGTTCATTCCAGCTTCACTTGAAAATACTGTTTAAACACAATCCCGCATTCCACTTTTGACATAATGGTAGGAGGTACGCTCGTGCAATTTAGAAGTAAAAATCCCTTTTGTTCCCAAACAACAAAACACAGGGACATTTGGGAAAGTCTGACCAAGTCTTGATTGAACAAGAATCTGTGATTACTTTTCCTAGCAATCGTTACGTTTTACAATGCTGAGCCACTGTGCAGCGATTTATGGTTCCAAGGAGCTTTATACACGTTTACTGTTGTGCTGTGAGGAGTTAACGACTCCCACAATCCCTCAAGATGCTCAGGGTTTTACCTCTAAATCATGTTTGTGAGGGACTGTTGGGTTCAGGGGTTGCACCTCGCTGGCACAGCGTGTACTGGCCCTGGTGTGGGAAAACACAGAAAATACACGTATCTGAGGCTACAAGTGTCTCTCCAACACCCCCAAAGGAGTAATTGTGTGATCAGCAGGAACCGGCGTGTAACACACGTGAGGATGAGATTAAGACATAAAATTCAAATGCGCAGCTAAAGACTGAAAAGGGCCGACAACCCGGCCGGCAGCGTGCTCGTGGGGGTACGCAGCCTCGTCCCAGCGCTCATGTTCCACCTCAGGTAAACCAAGGAGCTTCTTACTCATCTGCTTTGCGAGATGTCCTTCAATTTTGTTGTCGTTTTATGGAAGCAGAGATCCTTTATCCTAGCAAGAGATCATCACCTTTTGGGAGCAGCCTGCCGGGGCCGGGGCCGCCTTCCCAGCTGTTTAAGCATCAACACCGCCTGCAGTCCGTGCTTCAAAGACAGGCGGTGTACAAAACACTTGCAGGGAAACATGCCCAGCAGCGGGCTCGACAGTAAACACAGCTGCTAAAGGGGAGTTCAACGCGCCCGCAGAAGAAGGCGCTGAGGTCCTTTCAGACGAGGATGAGCCCGTCCCAAACGCCGCTGCAGCCCGCCTGCACTTACGGGCCCCGGGCCAAAGGCAGCGGCGCCCCCCGGCCGCTGCACGCCCCCGCCTCGCTCCCGGCCCGGGGGGCGCGGGGGAAGGCGGCCGCCCCCGGAGCGAGGCGCCCCCGGGGCGGGCAGAGCCGGAGCCGCCCCGCGCGGGGCCAGCGGCCGGGGGGGCGCTGCCCCGGGCCGGTCCGGCGGGGGGACGGGGCCGGGCCGGGCCCGAGGCGGCCGGGGGGCCGCGGGGGGCGGCGGCGGCGGCGCCGCGGGGCCCCGGAGGGCTCCGGCGGGGCGGGCGGGGCCGGGGCGGGGCGCGGCGGCGGCGGAAGGGCCCGGCCCGGGCCGGCCTCGGGGCGCAGCGCCCGCGGACCGCGCGGCCGGCGGGCACCGGCAGGTACGGGCAGGTACGGGCAGGGGCCGGGGCCGGGGCCGGGGGCCGGGGGCCGCCAGCACTGCTGCCGCTGCCCAGCGTGGACGCGGCGCCCCGGCCCGACGGCTGCCGGCGGCGGTCCCGAGGCGGGTGCTGTCGGGGCCGGCGGCGCGGGGCGGCCCCGGGAGAGGCGAAGCCGCCGTCGGGGCGCGGGGCCCGGGCACGACGCGATGGCAGCGCGGGGGGGGCACCGAAGCTCCCGGTCCTGCGGCGCCCCGGGACGGCCGAGCCCGACGGGACCGCGCGGGGCGGGGGCGCTCGGAGCGAGGCTGCCCGGGGCGTTCGGTGCCGCGGCAGCGCTGGGCTCTTAGCCGGGTGCTGCTGCCTCTTGCGTAAAGGATGTGGTTTACCGTCCTGACGGGGTAACATCGCTCACAGAGGGAGAGAGCTCAGTACGGTTCTTTGCTGATGGTTTTGAGGAATGCAGAGCTTCCACGGTCGTGGTGCCTCGCGGTGAGGAGCTCGCAGGGACAGCCCCGAAGCCATCCGACCTTCTCTTGCTTCGGCAGCATCGGCGCAGGTTATCATGCCGGTCGGGTGTTCTGGACGCACTTATTGTGCAGTCAGGTGTAGTTGTTCTTATTTAACCTCTGTTTACACAGGGCCTTCATACCTTAATCTCCCTGATAAGAGGCATGGAAGCAGCCCGCAACTTTCTGAATGTTTCACTGTCCGTTTCCCTTGTTCTGGGAAAGGTGCCAGCCGCCCCGCGCTGCTGCTTCCCGGGGTGCCGACAGAGGATGCTCCCTGTCCGGGACACTGCCTGTTGCAGAATCGGAGAGCTGCGTTTGGGGAGGAGCCACCGAGGGGTTTTGCTCCTCCGCGTTCAAGGATCCGTGCTGATCGTTGCACAAGCAGCAGGTGTAACTCTCAGCAACGTGACCTTAGTGGCGAGTGGGGAGTAAGGCTTCTCAGTGCCCTAGGAGACAGCAACATTATGGGAAATCCAGGCTTTGCGGGCAGGGAAAGAAGGGATGGAGCATCTGACATACAGTGCAGAAAGTCAGGCAGATGCTTTCTGAGCTTCCAGTGCTGCGTGTGGCATCGCGCGGAGCCAGCAAAGCAAAGCGCCCGCTGGGCACTCTGTGCCCCCTGCCTCAGGGGGGCTTTCACCACACAGTGACACCTCGCTGCTCCGCTGTTCCTTTTATCTGCCATCCTGTAAACTTGTGGTATGATAAAAAACTTCCCTCTAAGCTGCAAAAGTACCATTAGCTAGCATAACCATCTTCTCTAGGAAAACAAGGCTGGTTGTTTTACTGCAGTCTTTTCATATGGCTCTAGAGGAGATGGCATACGAGCAGCTGATGATCAAAGAGTTATGACTATTGTGTGTCTCAGTAGCGAAAGTACGGAATAATTGCAGTATCGGGCTGGTACTGCTGGGGTGGTTTTACAGCCCAGGTATCACCTGCAGTCTCCAGGAGCGTGCCGAGTTTTGCTTATGTCTTTATTTCCTGTAAATGGTAACTGCCCCAGGAAAACCCTGGAGGAGATTAAACACAGTCAACACGATAATTTCGTAATGTGGAAGTCTGATCTCACCGGTAAGGTGGAGGAGTTTCACCCGGGACGATGCTAGGAGTAAGGCCGGACTCGTGGCCCTTGGGGGAAGGTGAGGACACCCGCGCAGCGCAGAGCACAGCGCTCTCGGGCCCGCGCAGGCTGCCTTCGGGACAGCCTCGGTCAGCACGCAGCTGCGGTGCTGCCAGGAGAAGGGCTCGGGGCGGCCGTGCACCGCAGAGGGCTCATGTCCCTGGGAGCAGGTCCTGGAAGTGCTCCCAGGGGCGCCAGGCTCACGGACAGGTGCCAGCGGCAGAGCCGCGGTGCTTCGGTCACCGGGCACGCCGCGAGGCGCAGCCCTGCCGAGCCCCGGGGAGCCGCGGAGCAGCCGCAGCGTGCGGTTACAGGTGGCTGAGGGGAACACGAAGTCTGCTCCTATCGGCGTGTTAGAGGGGAAGCCTGCAAATCAGCAGTGCGACGATAAAAAACGCAAACGAGGAAAAGGAGCAGGGCAGCCCAACGGGTGTGCGTTCCCCTGCCCTGACTGGGGCCGTGGGAGGGGAACGGTTCTCCTGGGAGGGAACCCCTGCAGCAGCTGGGAGCTGCCGTGTTTCTGGGGTCCCTGAGCTTGCACACAGCATAAATACCGGGGCTGGGGGGCAGCAGCAGGGACAGGGCTTTGTGAGCATTTGCTCAGCACCCGCAGCTTTGGGGGAAGCACCTCAGTGCCGTGGGCTCCGCGCGCCTCCGCGGCCCCTGCCCTGCTGCAGCCCTGCCACCTTCCTCGGAGAGGGTTGTGCGAGGGGGTCTCAATTACCTGAACCAGGCCAGCAGCTTTGACATTGAGGAAAAAATGGTTTGAATCAGTTTACAACGTATCTAAAAACTATTTCAATTTCATTTTCCACAGTATGGCCTGAGTGTAACTTAAAAATGAGAAAATGCTGCACTTTAGCACAGTGTTTTTATGAGTGCTGAGCTGAAGACATAAAGCAAACTGCAAGGTTTTCTAATCTTTGCTTAAAACTGATTTGAATGTGGTCTTCTTTTCCTATGGCAGTATTTTCCCACTGCTATTGCTAGCAAGAAAAGGACACTCTTAAAGTTGGTAAATGGAAATAAGTTCAAGATGGAGAATAAATGTGTGAGTGACTCCTGCAGAACCGAACAAAGATAAAGGCAGGTTCAAAACTGGCCATTGAGCAACTTTAGTCAGACACGAAACTTTTATTCTGCGTGCGCTCCTCATACCGCACGTACACATCTCAACATTGTCATCAGGAAAAAATTGTTAAGATTCAGGATTAGGAAACAATATTAAAAATAATAACTTCTGGTGTTCTCAGCTTGATGTGCAGCTGATGGAGCTGTGCACCAAGCGCCTGGGATCCCCTCTAGCAGGTTTCAGAAAGCCCAGGCTCCCCGCGCAGCCAGTGCAGTGTGTCAGCAGGAAAGCAAACAGATTGCAGGGCATGCAGCCAGTCAGGTCCAGCAGGGCTGGATTTTGCCCAGCAAAGTGTAGGTGTGTTTTAAATTTTAATCTAATCTAAATCTTTTATTGGATTTCTTAAAAGGTGGAAAATATTTACTAGTTTGCTTTGCTGGTCTCTCTGCCTTTAAGTGTATTTTGACTGTATTGTTTATAAATCAGACGTGTCTTGGTGCCTGTGACTTGAGCCCGGTACTGAGTACTGCTCATTACTGAAATATTGCTATATTATTTCAGTACTACTTCTTCTAGGATGCTGTGATATACACAGCATTTATCTTGAATTCTATTCCCCGACAATTGAAGTCTGAAGAATTTTCTAAGTAGCTGACTCTGTTCTGTTTTGAAATCCTGCCTCAGGATATTAAGATTTAGTAACACAAATTCTCGCCTTAAAAATAGCAGCACAAAATGTTCTATTTACTCACAACATGAATGTAAAATATGCAGCATCTCTCACATGAGCCATAGAAACATACCGATACTATCTTAAAGACAAAGGAATTTGGTGGGAAAAAAACATCTATTGTTCTTCCTCTGGCGGGCAACATGTACTTAACAGCATTCTTGGTCTGGGAAAGACACTGCAGTTTCTAAGTCCTGTCCCCCTTTGGCATTCTGGCACACTGGAATACTTTTTCCTCACCCATTTTAAGAAAAACTCTCTTAAGCCCCGTGTTAGCTGGAACACTACGCACGGTTAGCCTGAATGCAACACGAAAGCAGGACGTGTTTCCGTGTGTGAGCGCTTGGTCCATCCAGCACTGACAAAGCCTTCAGATGCTGTTGGGCTGCAGCAGCAACAGCGCTTGTGGCTTTTTACAGTGACCTGGGTGATACTTGGAGGCAAAACACCGCCCCTCCTCCCAGGGAAACCCATTACAGACTAACTTGAAATGACAGAGGCTTGGGGATTCGAAGCCATTTTCGCACAGGGCTGCCCGTCCGTCCGCCCCAACAGGAGGGGCCCCGCCGAGGACAGCTGATGGTGGTGGTGGGAGGAAGCCCAGGGCCAGGGCAGCTCCTGCTGCTGTCCCGGCGCCGTGTGCCCACCTGGGTACAGCACAGCCATCCTCCCCAGGGATGGGAAGGATGTGTACAGAGCTGGGGCTCTGTACCCTACCGCCAGGCACAGAAACCTCACGCAGGCCCGAGCAGCTTACCTCCCGTGGGGCTGAGAGGGGCACGGCCGCATCCACCACTTTTGGAACTGCAAAGCAGAAGTCCCCCCTTACACCCTCTCAAGAATCTGGGGCTGTTTCTCTGTCACAGCCTGACACGAGGAGCTCCAGCTCCATGTTTCTCTGGGGCTACAAACCAGGGCCTTTATCACGTAACTCTGCTGTTCTGCCCTGCTGGCAGCACCGCTGGGCTTGGCCTGCTGCGAAGCCCTGCTTCTCCAAGCAGCTGGTCTGATCTCTCTTTCCTGCTTGCAGACACCAGGATGAATGTGAAGAAGTACTTTGTCCGGGCCCTGCACCGCCTCCAGAAGGGCCCTGGCTACACCTACAAGGAGCTGCTGGTCTGGTACTGCGACAACACCAACACGCACGGCCCCAAGCGCATCATCAAGGAGGGGCCGAAGAAGAAAGTCATCTGGTTTTTCTTAACGTTGCTCTTCGCGTCTCTGGTCTTCTGGCAGTGGGGTATCCTCATTAACACGTACCTCTCCTACAACGTCACGTCATCGCTCTCTATCGGCTTCAAGACTATGAAGTTCCCAGCAGTCACGGTCTGCAACGCCAACCCCTTCAAGTAAGTTTTCCCTTGCCTGATTTATACAGTTGCACATGAACACACGCAGTTACAGCACAAGATACACGGGTCTGTTCCTGTCTCAGGTATCACATTAGGAGCAGCAGTGAAAATTACCCTTTGACTCACCAAGTGGCGCTAAAAAACAAACAAATGAGAACAATATAAAAACAAATGGCTCAGATCCAAAGAAGGGGTTGTGTGCTTGCGAGTTTGTCTGTTTCTCATTACTGTATCAGCTAATCTAATAATGGTTATTGCCTCCCTGTAAACTTTCCCTGGCTCAGAGAAAACTTGAAGTTCAACTAACTTGTCACAATCAAAATCAGCCTCGTGATCTCTCCCCACAATTCCTTTCTTTCTTTTTCCTCACCGTGAACATACCTCTTATCGCATACACTCCAGCCATTAAGAGCAAGTTAAACAGTGCTATCTGCTGTGAGATACAGTAACATAATTATAATTTCAAAGGAGCAACTGATCTTTGCTAGAGTTGCTTCAAATTTATATCCACGCAGTAGTGTAGTGCAAGGTGAGATGCTCTCGACTGAGACACAGGGATTTGTTGTTTTTTCTCTCTGGTTGCAAGAGTTGTTTTGTGTAAACTGCAGTGAATTGCTGAAATACAACAAACGCAGTCCTGTGCCGACAGGCTGTGAGTGCAGCAGGTTTGCCAGCGAAGGACTCTGTTTATCTCTAGATGATTTTACACCCAGCTGCTGGGAGACGCGGCGCCCAGCTGGCTGTGCTGTGCAGAGCCTCGCGCTGCCGTGCAGTACATCTCCTGCATCTCCCCGCAGCTGTGGGCCCCACACGGGCCTGGCGCTGCGGCGTGACGGATCCTTGCCACCTCCCGAGCGCCCTTACGCCAGCTGGTGCCCGCCTGTCGCCCTGCAGGTACTCGGAGGTGAAGCATTTGCTGAAAGAGCTGGACAAGCTGATCGAGGCGGCTCTGGAGAGGATCCTGCAGCCCACGCATGGGGACACCATCACACCCCTGCTGCTGAACGGCAGCGACAATGCCTCTGAGGGGCTGGATCTGGCACTCTGGAACCAGATTCCACTGGTGCTCATTGATGAGCATGACAAGGACAACCCTGTCATCGTGGAGATCTTTGAGACCAACAGGACCGCTCCAGGGAACGGGACCTCTCCAGGGAACGGGACCGCTCTAGAGAACGGGACGGCTCCAGGGAACGGGACGGCTCCAGGGAACGGGACCACTGCTGCTCCTCCTGCCCCATCCAACACCACATCCGAAGAGAAGAAGTACAAGCTGGCAGTGAAGCTGGTAAGAGGCGGTGCGGTGGTGACAGCATCTCCGCCACGGGGAGGGCAGGGCGCAGCCGCAGCGGGTGTGGGCAGGGCACTGCCTGTCCCCTGCGCCACGCAGCAGCCTCCAGCCAGGGGCTGCCCGCTGCACCAGGGCAGGGCGAAGGCGGGGGCTCTGCCTGCCACCTCCACGCCTTCCTCTGCTCCCACACCCAAAGTGCTGGGGAGAGGCTGCGGCCACTTCCCCTGCCCAGCGCCCGCTGCAGGGGCACGGTGGGGGCACGCAGTGGCCTTGCTTCCCCTCGTCCTCTTCTCCCATGGCCTCAGTCAGGCAGTGTTACAGGCCAAGACCTTGGAAGCTGAGGCAACTGCAGCCTTCAAGAATTGAGCAAAACATGGTATTTTCTGTAAGCATGGTGAGGTAACCTCTGGGACTGATGGAGAATCTGTCCAGCTGGGAAATGTCCCTGGGAAAGGGACCCCGATCTAGTGGGCAGCACCTAGCTGGAACTAGATGATCTTTAAGGTCCCTTCCAACCTAAGCCAGTCTCTGTGGTATCATTCTCTGACCCACCTGTTGAGCACGTTCAGATGTGGCCGCCGTTTCCTCAGCTCCTGCCTGGCCACAGCTTTGGCTCCCGCAGGCACAGTGGACAGGGGTGGCACGGGGTAGGAGCTGACTGTGTGTGTCTCCAGTGCAGCCACCAGGGCTCCAACAACTGCACCTACAGGAACTTCACCAGTGCAGCACAGGCGGTGACGGAGTGGTACATCCTGCAGTCCACCAGCATCCTCTCCAAAGTCCCACTGCAAGAAAGAATCAGGATGGGCTACCAGGCAGAAGACATGATCCTGGCGTGTCTCTACGGGGCTGAACCCTGCAACTACAAGTAGGTACACACTGAGCCCTTCCTGGCACATCAGGAGTGGCGCAGGATGCTGAAGGCAAGACAGCTCTTTTATTGTTGTTTTCTAGTTTTTAAAGTATATATGGGTCCTTAAGGCTAACAGCATTTCCCAGATGGTTTCTGGATGTGATCCTGGCTGAAACAGGGTATTTTGGGATAGTGGCTTGGGTTTTAGTTTGGATGGGCCATTTTGCTCATGATGTATTGAGGCTAGCAGCACCGACAAGACCTTCACTAGGAACTTAGCAATAATCACTGCCAGCTCAGGTGCTGAGTCAGCAAAGATACACAGCCCTCAGTTACACCTTACCTTTTTACGCAAGGCTCTGAGAAATGCATTTTATCCATCACTGTTTCTTGCGAATGCCAAATTCATATATACAGTTTTGAGAAACTCGAGTGCACAGCAGCAACCCAGGCTTCAAGGAGTCCTGCCAGCAATACCACTTCTGCAAAGAAGGCAATAGAGAATTAGTATCAAAGAATGAGATATAACACAAGCCAAAGCCTGTTACTATAGCTCAGATCAAGCCAGTATTTTTGGTCTCATCTGCATGGCAGGCTATTCTTTTCCATTACAACAGAGCATTATCCTCAACAGCTGTGTCTCGGTACATGTCAGTACCTGGCTTTTCTTTGTTTCCAACAGCAGATTGATTGAAATTACATCAGCTGAAATTTCTATTCAAGTGTTCAACAAATGAAGCAATTTAAAGTGAATCCCAGAGCTAGCTGCCAAAAACCAGTCTCACCACATCCGTTATTTGATAACCCTTTAGTTCTCCCTGAGAGTCACAGTTTTATGCGCATGATTCTTCCAGGAATTTCACCCAAATCTATCACCCAGACCACGGTAACTGCTACATCTTTAACTGGGGCATGGACAAAGAGGCTTTGAATTCTTCCAACCCTGGAGCCGAATTTGGTAAGAGAAAGCTCCACTAAAGAAGGAGTTAAAGGAACAGAAGTGCTGGGAATTACTCTGTCTCTCAATGGCAATTTCTGTTATCTGTAACAGATTTGTAATTTCTTTTTCTCTAGAGCACTACAGCAGGGATTAACTGTTTTCCAGAGGGTATAAGCCCCCAGAAGGGAAATCTGTTGCATAGAGAGAAGTAATGACTACAGTTAGCAGAAGTGTAACATCTGGATAGAGATATTTCCATTCTGTGCATTTGCCATCATGCGTATTTATACACATGTAACACTGCTGTGACAGGCAGACTTGGGTTCTTCCCCCAAGGACTGCAGATTTCTGTGCACAGTGAGAGGAAAAGATGCTCAGGTGGTTTTTTGTTGTTGTTTGTTTGTTTGTTTAACAAAGACTTGAATTTTGATGCCATTCCTGTTCAGAATATTTTGTTTGGTGCCACAGGGCTGAAGCTGATTCTGGACATCAGCCAGCAGGACTATATCCCCTACCTGTCATCTGCTGCTGGGGCACGGCTGATGCTGCATCAACAGAAGAGCTTCCCATTTCTTAAGGATCAGGGCATCTATGCGATGGCTGGGACGGAAACCTCCATTGGCGTGTTGGTGGTATGTGTGGCATTCCTCTAGAGCAGATTGTCTAAGAATAATGTTATCTGATGGGACTGCAACCAAGTCTGTTTTAAGTCTTGGCTGAACTGGCTCAAACCAAAAGAGTCAAGGCGTACTCTAGCTATGGGCTGGAAAAGTTTATGGAGACTTTTATGTAACTGTCCTGGCAAAGTGCTTTATTAAAGCCAAAATATTGAGCCCAGGTCATTGTTCCCTCCTCTCACACTATGTCAGAGGTTCCTTGCTAACACATGCTGTTGGCATGTCACTCCAGAGCCCAAGTTTCGGCTGGCAGCTCTGGTCAGGGCACCCACTCTGGGCCCCTGGTCCTCCCAGAGCAGAGGTACCAGAGCACAAGATGACAGCGGTTCTCTGAGGTTTTTTCAAAGCCAGCAGGGAATATGGGAATTACAGAATCTCTGGAAAAGTAGCCCCAGGTGCCCAGGGGAGCAATAACTACACGTTTGCTGTCTTGGTTTTCTTTCAGGATGAACTAGAGCGGATGGGCTATCCCTACAGTGACTGTACCATGAATGGGTCTGATGTCCCTGTAAAAAACCTTTACAGTGAATACAATACTTCCTACTCCATACAGGTAAAACATGGTTTTAAATCAAACAAAGATGTTTAGGGGAAGTCTTCAAAGCAGTTACAGATTTTGACTGACATGTCAGGTTACTGGAGGCTCAGCAATGATAAGGAAGGAAGCATAACCTAGGCACAGGAACCTTCTTTTATGGTAATAAATCAAAACTCAAGTCTGAACACGCAGTAGCCCCAGGTTTGGAAACAATCCAGTGGAACCAATGCAAATAACTCTGTGTTGCAGGATCAAAACCTAATGATGTAATTATTAAAAGTTACCTCAAACTATTAGGAATATTGCTTTGGCAGACAACACAATTTAGTGTAATATACAGTCTTCATTCTTGTTCCAAAGCAGCTCACATAGCAAGGAAGTGGTATTAGTAGTTATTTTTGCCTTATCCAGGTATGAAGTTTGTTTCATTTTGAGAGGGATAAAAACAGGCATTGCTGTAATTTTCTCAAAAGCCGTAACACAGAAAGTCCCCCAGGATCTCTGTTGTTACGTAGGACCCTGATACAGGCAACATACCAGCAGAGTGCTGATTTGCGGACCAAAAAGCAAAATATTTTTACCTTCACATATGACCACGGTTTAAAGCTGGTCTCGTCGGACACTGCTGCCTCAGAGCTCAGCTCCCCCCACGGAAGGTTCCCTCTCACCCTGAAAACACATCAAAGCGAGAGGAGGCGAGCCAGGTGTCCCCAGTCCCATTAACACACGCAGGCTCTTTGGTGTTGCTGCCCCCCCGGCCCCCGAGCAGCCCCAAGGGCCTGGCCCCGACAGGCTCCTGAAAGGGTCGGTGCCTCGCTAGTGCTGCAAGTGCCGGCCGCCTGCCACTTCAGCTTTCTCCTTCCAGAGGTCCTTTAAAAGAATAACTGATCCTGCCGTGTCACTGAGGCAGTTAATTTCTTTTCAGCTGTGAGAATATCGTCTTCTACAATTTCCATGCTTGGCTGAAATCTTTTAATTATAAGATCAGCTGCAAGGGGTGGACATGCAATCATTACCCGTGTTCAACACACTAACTTCTTTAAACTCCCGGGATTATTGAGCAGTCAGCACACCCTCACGTGCCGCTGTAACAGTGCCAGCATTGCTGCCCAGGTGACTGCAGTGCTAGGAGGCTTTGCTGAGACCGCAGCGCGACAGCTTTTCACGAAGCAGGATGCCTCCTGCTGCTCCGGATGCTCTGGGAGGATGACAGCTGTTTGGATAACTGTCGTGCTCCTGGTTTTAACCACGCTGCTGCTCTGCTGCCCTAAGGTGCAAAGCAGCTTGTACTTTGTGTACGCGCATAATAGTGCTACTGCCCTGACAGGGATAAACACACAGGAGGGATCCCTCTCCTGAACACACCTCTTCTTTTTTAATCCTTCTCTCTTTAAGAGAACTACGTCAATTTTTACACTGAGAAGGGCTGCTTATTTTGTACAGGAAGTGAAGACAGACCTTTGTCTTTTCTTCACTTTAAAATTGGGATGAGAAAGTTGAGTGTTTGTAAACCTTGAATCTGTAATAAAAATATAGTGTAAACATTAAACACTGGTTAATTTGTAACAGGCTATAACATAAGGGAGAAACATTTCTTAGGGGTGAGATCTAGCAATAAAGAAAACACCAAAAACGTTTTTGGGGTTATTTACAAATGACTGAAGAATACATCTCAGACAAGTTGAAGGGGTTTGGTCTAGCAGGCTTTTCGCGTTTCTGCCTTTATATAATTATAACAATTGGACCACTTTACCCTACTTTTTAAGATGCTTGTATAATGTTTAAGCAAATACTTGAAATGATTGCATTATTACTTAAAAGTTGCTAAACGCTGACCAGGGAACTATGTCCGCATAATTCGTGTCACTTCAGAGACCTCTCAGCAAAACCAGGCTTTTTTTATCACTCCATGATTATAGTGAATTCCATAAGCATTTCGTGTTACATAGACATTCTCTGACTGTCCTACCTAGCTGAAACTGTTAAATTCAATTATCTTCTCATAGACTTTGTTATTGCTTTGTGCATTGTTTCATGAAAAATCCCACTCCAATCTCTGATGATTAACTTCATGCCTCGCTGAGCTAATGGCAGTGTTGCAGCCCTGGATCGCATGCTGTCGGAGCTGCAGCTGTAATCCCTTCAAGGAGAGAAACAGATGCACAGATAAGATAATTCAGATTTCTAAAGCCTGCTCTTTTTGTTGGAAGTATTTTTAAAGTCTTGGCTTTAAAGTGGAAACCAACCCTTTGTCAATATGTGATATAAAACCTGGAGACAACAGCTGTGTCTATGCATAAAATAGAACATTTTTATTCCTTTTTGGAAACTTTATATTGCTTCCATGAAACCCTAAAATAATTAAGAATTGAGCAGTTTCCTGTGCGGCTGGGAGCAGGCATTTAGCTCCCTTCTACTCCTGCGAGGTGAATTACCCACGTTAACTTGCCACTACAGTTTAGCTTAAAAACCAGAGTAGTAGTAAAAATGCAACATAAAGAGAAATGTAATTGCAGTGCAGCTATAAACATGATAGCTTATTCAGCAACCTCTTCTTTCCATTGGAATCACTACGTTATGACAGACCACAAACACAGTGCTGCCTGAGGGGCTGCCACATTGTGCTGCAGCACCCGGAGATGCTTGGCACAGGCTGGAGGAGCATCTCTGTAGGATGGCTCTCACGGCAGAGGCAGCTTTCTCTCTGTATGGAGCTACAAAACCTTCTACTCGGTGCAAGAGAGCCCCTGTAAGGAATGTGCCTGGGAGCAGGCTAATTCTCATAGCAAACACAGACAGCAGCAACACAGAGATCACCAGGGAAGTACACCCCACTTCTAAGCAGCTCCCTCTTCCCTTTTTTCAGGCTTGCCTGCGTTCCTGTTTCCAAAATCACATGGCTGAAATCTGTGGATGTGGTCACTATATATTTCCTTTACCTGAAGGGGTGACTTACTGCAACAACGACGATAACCCAGGCTGGGGTAAGAGCACGAACAAAGCTAACTGTACGGCCTTCCCAGGGCACTGCCATGCAGGAGGGAGGGACTGGACACGCATTTTATCGCTATTGAGAAATTAAAATTGAATCTATGAAATGAATATAATCCAGTAAGTGGGGTTCTTATCTAAACAGAAGCTTCGTTTTTTTGTTTTCACCGAACAGCATACTGCTATTCATCACTGAGATCAAGTATAAGACAGAGACAAATTTGCATTGACTCTTGTAAGGAAACATGCAAGTAAGTACTTCAACTATTTCTGGCAGCTGTAGAGGTGAAAAGAATCCTGCATTTTGTCTCCCATCAATTCTGACCCCCTTAAAATTGCAGAAAACTGAGTGGGGTTGCTTATCTGAATGAGAACTGAAGTTCCAGTGACTTCTGTGTTAACGTTCTTTCCCCCTTCTTTCTAGTGACACGCAGT
This sequence comes from Cygnus atratus, assembly GCF_013377495.2. NCBI lineage: Eukaryota > Metazoa > Chordata > Aves > Anseriformes > Anatidae > Cygnus > Cygnus atratus. The sequence continues at coordinate 716,084 of NC_066376.1, forward strand.
ATAAAATGACCATCTCTATGGCAGACTGGCCATCTGAAGCTTCAGAGGTAACACTGATTTCTTGTTTTGAAACAGCCATTAATAACTACCTGTTCTTAACCACATGAATCACTCAGTACTTTTAGAGTTAATGTCCAGGTAGCAAGGGCCTCTTTGCTAAATTACACATTTTCAGCATGCAGACAGAGCCTAACCCCAGAGCATGAGGCACGAGGGGTGACAACCCCGCAGCAGCATGAGCAAAGCTGAGTGACCACGCTCCCCTGCCAGGCGAGTGCAGGCAGGGCATGGCACAGACTTTCCTCCTACGAGATTGCTGGCACGGCACAGGGCACGAGTGCTTACCTTCATCCCTGCCTCGCACACGCCGCCTGGTCGGGGTCTGCAGTGCACTCGCTGGGAGCTGTTGCCTTGAAGCTTCGTGCCGTTGGGAGCAGACAGCAGCCAGGAACGGGGCCACCTTCCCACAACACGAGGGTGGTGGAGGCTGGAGGTGCAGTCAGGTCTCGTGGGCTCCCTGAAGAGAGAACAAACACTTGTTTGGACCATGCACTAAACACTCAGGATTACCCGGCATCAATGCTAGGTGTGCAGCCTTGCCTCTTGCCACCGCCATGCACCGGAGGCCCTTGCTGTCCTGCTGGCTCACTGTCACACAGCACGCCGTGCCCGCAGCGTGAGAGGAACGCCTGGCATCCTCCAGGCGGGCAGCGTAGTTCCTAAGGCAAACCCTGTTAGGTACAGTGTGCCTCGTGACATGGAATCGGTTGTAACTGATTTCAAAGGAGATTTCAGACATGCACTGTGATTCAATTTATTCCAGCACATGGCCACCAAGGACTTCACACAGAGCCCTTACAGAAAAACTTTATCTTAACAATAATCTCTAATCCTGAACTGATAAAATGACAGCAGCATGACTCTGCTATCGCTGCATAAATGCAGCCACACCAGAAGTGTGCTTGAGCAAAGGCATCTACAAGTTGCCAAATGCAGGAGTTAGGAATGGGTAAATACGCACCATCTTCTGCCACAAGCTCCTGTTAATTGCCTTTGCCTCCTTCTAAGCACATCAGACGAGTGCCTTATGAACTCGCCACGTTAAACCAGGATGCCCCTGCAGCCCGACACCATCTGTGAATGCAAAGTCAGAGTCAGTGAAGGCAGCATGGTGACGTGTTGTAACCCCTGCACAAACCACCGAGTGGGAGCAGGATGGAGGCCACTCAGCAAACACGTTACTCAATGTTTTGTCGTGCTTTTAATCCAATAGAGCTGGATTAAAACAGGACTATTCAGGACAGGTTTCTTACTTCCCTGGGTTCCTGCCCTGGCAAGTGCTTAGGCAGGATGCTGCTTTTCTGTTCTGAATAAGTTCTGTTTCCCTAGGACTGGATTTTCCATATTTTGTCTTATGAAAGGGACATGTCAACAAATGTGACTCTGGACAGGTAAGCGAAAAGCACAACCTCTGTATCTTCTCTGTCAAGCCTGCTAACATTAGTTTAACACGTGCCTTGGCCATCAGCCAGAGCGCACACTGCTAATGCAGAAGGTAGAACGAGATTTGGCACACGCTTGCCTGGAAAATACATGAAGCAAGAAACGCACCTTGCGCACATCCTCACAGTAACAAAGGGGGTCAGACACAACTGCGAACGTGGAGTTAAATTAACGTGAACATGAGCTGTGTTTCCAGTTGGTCCCATACAGCAGCCCAGAAGCTCTAAAGTGATGAACTGCAAGGGATCAGCTCCTGTAGTGCTGCGGTCGTCCCTTTATACTTATGCCTCCAAATTGCCAACAGCAGCAGCAGCAGGAGGGGGTTACACCAAAAACAGGGTAGCTGATGAGTTATCCCTTGATAACCTAAACCCTGAGTTGGGGGAAGAAAGGAATGGGCAGATTTGGGAAGCACAGGCAGCTCCCGTGGCATTCGTTGCTCAGCATGCCTGAAAAGCCAGTTCTTGCAGAGGCCGAGGAGCCTTGCGTTAACCCACGTATTGCAACACAGCCTGGGCTGGTACAAAGCTCCAACCGGGTCCTGCCCTTATGCCAGGCCCTAAAAACAAATCAGAGCAAAACAAAAAGAAGATGCTTAACTTCAGGTCGGTGAGCAAACACCTCGCTAGCACCACCCAGCCTCGCCAGCACGCTCCGTGTGCGCCCTGGCTGGCTGCTGAGGGCAGAAACAGAGCCTGGGTTCCTGCCGCCCTAGGGCTGTCGCAGGATGCGGCTGCTCTGTCCCTGCGGCCGGAGCACAAGCAGCGCGGCGCTCGGGAGGCTTCAGACCAACTAAGGCAGCTGGAAAAAAACCACAGCAGGCAGCCCTGGAGAAGGTTCCGGGTGTGCAAGTGCTTTTGCAGGAGCAGAGCCACGTCCTCCCCCCAGCACGTGTTCTGCAGTGGGGAACGCTTCTCGGCTTCTCCCCGCAGCAGGCAGAGGTTCCCGCTGTTAGGGCTGGGAGCAGCCCTCCCCTGCGCAGCTGGGGGTGCGTGCCCGCGGGACTCCCACAGCGTGGATTTGCTCTGAACTCCCGTCCTGTGTTACAGGAACGGCATCATCAAGCTGAACATCTACTTCCAGGAATACAACTACCGCACGATCTCGGAGTCTGCTGCCACGACGGTGAGTGCCCCGCGCTCGCTTCGTGCGGTGCCGCCGCGGGGCTGCCACGAGCTCGGCACCAGAGCCCAGGGAGTGGCAGCAGCCGGGCCCCACGTCACCTCTCTGTCCCGCTCTCCTGCCTGCAGATTGTTTGGCTGCTGTCGAGCCTGGGAGGCCAGTTCGGGTTCTGGATGGGCGGCTCCGTGCTGTGCCTCATAGAGTTCGGGGAAATCATCATAGACTCCCTGTGGATCACCGTTATCAACGTCATCGGCTGGTGCAAAGGCCTGAAGCAGAAGCGGGCGCAGGCGCGGTACCCGGACGCACCGCCCACGGTGTCGGAGCTGGTGGAGGCTCACACGAACCTGGGCTTCCAGCACGAGGAGGCCGGCGCTGTCCCCAGCCACGGCACCCCGCGGGGCGAGGCGCTGCCCCTCGAGCCCGGCACCCCGCCGCCCAACTACGACTCGCTGCGCGTGCGGCCGCTGGACGCCGTGGGCCTGGACAGCGATGCAGAGACCGAGTAAGCAGCGCGCCCGCTGCCCCCCGCGGACTGAGCTGCTGCTGCCGTGCTCGGTTCACAGCTCGCTGAGCAGCCCCCAATGCTTTGGCAAAATCAGGAAGGAGCCAAAAGCCCTCGCTCTCCTCCCCTCCCCTAAAATGTTCACTGTGAAGAAGCTCTATAATAAATCCTGCAATAAATCTCAGAGTCTGCGTCAGGCTCTGACTTTAGCACACAGAGCTTGTATGAATCGACTGGTGATACAATAACCCACTGTTTCTCTCTGATGAGCAGCCATGCGCACAGGCATGTGTGGAGCTCTTCCTCGTGGGCAGCTTGGAGGATGCAGAGCTCCTGGGTCTGCCCAAGGGTCTGCGGTGCCAGAGGCACGAGGAAGCAGCGCTGCGAGGCAGCAGTGCTAGGAAGGGACCCAGGAGCCCTCCAAGGTGCAAGAGCAGGAACTGTCACGGCCCGTTGGACAGAGACTGCAGTTTGTGCTGCAAGTGTGTGCTGCATTACGGGCCGAGCCAGATCTGCAGGGCCCCAGACTGCTTTTGACTAGAGATCACCGTATTTCCACGTCTAATGACTCTGATGTAAACAGAGTGAAAAGAACATCCTTTTGCTGCTTGGAGGCTTGCACGCTCTGTAGTCTGTTTGCTGCTCAGGAGTTGTTAATGCTCGCCCTGAGGTGAGCACACCGGTTAATGTGTGTCAGAGATACGTACTCCAGACTTGATAAAGCTTCAGGCGCGGAGAGGAAGTGCCAAGCCATTTACAGTACCATTCCTGGCAATAAATAAACAAATTAATTGAAAAGTCTCCTTTAGAGAGGTTCCTGTTGGCAGAGGGTGGAGCTCAGCCTGGCAGGGTGCTGAGCAGCATCTCACAGGGCAGAGGGCGAGGGGCTGCACTCATCCGACCTCGCTGCTGCATGCACTGGGTGCTGAGCCCAGGGCACTGGCACCGGGCTGCTGGCACCACGCGTTCCTAGGAGGCTCCGTGCCCATCGCAGCCACGCTGAGGATCTGCGTTACTGAAGTACTTGTGCAAAACTTCAAGAGGAAACATGATCGTGTGGTTAAATCACAGGACTGGGAACTTGATGTCCTGGGCATCGTTCCCGGCGTGGCATGACGGCTGCGGGTCCCGGGGCAGCCGGTCCCAGTGCTGTCCTTCCTTGTGGGTCCCAGTGCATTCCCCGCGGGTGGGTGCGAAGGAGGGTCCCGTCCCCCTCGGGGTGCTGGGGGCTCTCACAGCACGCCGTGCTTAGTGGCAGCGTGCCGAGGGATTTGCACTGCTCGCGGGTGGATGCTGCCAGCGCCCACAGCAGCAGCAGCGCGCCCAGCTGCTCACAACCACCAGGACGGCACCCGCATGCCTCCAGCGCTGCCCCTGCACGGGGACAGTGGGCACCGAGTGCCCCGCAGCACAGCTGGCGGCAGCAGCCCCCATGGCTGATCCCCCCACGTTCAGACAAGGGCACAGCACCAAGCACCGCATCTTATGCGCACTGAGCAATGAACCGTGACAACCGCAGGGCCAGACTGGGTAGGGATGAGATGCTGGCCTGGACAAAATCATCTCTCTAAGGGTCCCCTGTTCTGGGTGAGAAACAGGAGTGCCTGCTTTCCCCCAGTTTTTGTTCCTGCTGTTTGCACTGCCTATTGTCTGTGTTTCTGCTAGGCGGAAGGTTCCTGGCCTGCACACGCACAGGTGAAAGCACGGGTTAGAAAAGCAAAGCCTTTAATTTGGTTTATTAAATTCCTGGAGCCTTTCATTATAATCTGTCTTTAAAGTAGGAGCCTGTTACAGGTTACCTCGTTTGCACAGGCTAGAACCAGTTACCATTGCCCACGGTCTTTCTGCTTACATTTCCTTTTCTGCGCATATCAACAAACAAGGTAAGATACAGAGGGACAGATTTACCTTGACTAATTGTCTGGAGCATGAAGTCATCAAGTGTTCAAATTACAAATCACTTCCACGACATGAGTTTCTTTCAGCTGCTTAAGGGACAAGGCAGCAATGAATCTCCAGGGCCAGGGGTTGCAGTGGTAAACGAATGGGGGCTGCAGACTGCCACCACCACAGGAACCTCCCTTGAAGTTACTCACAGGTGGTACAAAGGACATAAGCAAGAACCTGAAAAGTTGAAGGGAGCAGGTATATAAAAACCAAACACCATCACCAGTTTTCAGGAATTTTATATCTTTCTTTCATTAGAATGCTACAGCTGCCAGTCCCAATGTCACAGAAGGAAAAGGAGAATCAAACCTATCAACTGCATTTTGGTTATTCTATTTACTCCACAAGACACTTGCAATTATGAGAGAATGAGCTTTTGCTTCCTACTACTCCAGTCAACTGGGGACAATAGCTTCTTTGGTGAGGCTGCACTGTCACTACCTATTTCTTCTCTGCAAGGAACCTCTACGTTCAAAATTCTTTGAAAAACTCAAACCCTTAATGACTGGTGGATTGCTTGTCTAAGGCTGCAGTTGCAGTTACAACACAATGTGCTGGAATATTTGTAGCCTTCATTTTCAAAAGACTTGATTCATGAATTTTTTAAACTTTATGATTAGCTCCAAAAAATAATGGCAATTTACAATGAAGTTTTGATTTTCTACTACTTCTGATATCTACAAGTTTTACAGACGTTTTCCAGTTTCACTTGGTGATTCCCAGAACAAGACACTTCACCACTGTCTTTGAATTAAACTCCAATTCTTAAATAACAAAACAACGCCAGGGGACAGAATTACAAGGAAACACACCAACTGCGATGCCAGCAGCTGCCACTGGCAGGCAGGTTTCTGTATGCTGAAGCCATTCCGCTTTAGCGATCACGTTCTTGGTACATTTGTTTTTCTGGTGTTGGTCTTGGTGTTCCATTTACGTAACTTCCTAACCATTCCACTTGAACCAGCTAGTATTTTAAAATGGCCTTTTATGGTGCCTGGTACAATTCCTCCAGAAGTTTTGCCTCAGATAATAACAACACATGATAACCTTCCATATATGAAGCGGACAACAGATTTGCTATGTTACATCAGAAAAAGAAAAGGACACTTTAATCCTCCAGCACCAGACTCCGAGTGAATTTGAACAGGTAAGTCAGAACTCAGTAAGCAGAATTCATCCCCCAGCTCCAGCCTCCAGGGCAGGTAAGCAACCTCACCTGCCTCTGATTCCGACTAGTGGAAAAGCAGGGGTAGTTTACAGTCACCTGCAGCCAAAGAATACCTAAAATAAGGGATATGAGGAATAAAGATTTAGGGTGCACCTTCTTAGAATGTCCGCTGGCTGCCCCAGACCTGTATTTGTTGGTTCCCCAACCAAGAGCCTGCGAACACGGCTGCTCCAGGCCACCAGTGGCATTGTGCAAGCGGGCGCTGTAAGGAAGCCGTCTGGGGACAGCCAGAGCTCAGCAAGTGAAAACAACCGCAGTGATAGGGCAGATGAAAGGTGGTTAGGAAACTTGCTACAGACAGAGGAATCCAGTTCTTACACGAGTTGTCCTAGACTTTTCAACTCCTCGCTTCCCTTCTCCCGAAAGGAATGCTCGTCTTACCGAACGCTGCAGAGCCATGGCCTGGCTCCTGCACGGAAACGGAGAGCCCCTGTGCGGTGGCGGTGCTTCATCCCGCGACAGCTGACCCAGAAACAAGCAACTGACGCCCTCCCCCACCAACCCGTAGTCACAGACCAGCCCATACTTCCCTTGACGAAGACCTCCAAATGATTTTGCAAGTGAAAAAACACTGCCCCATCCAGAAGAGGCAATGCAGCCATGTGCCTGGGCTCATGCAGTAAGCCACCAGGAGAGCTGAGAACAAGAACCTGGGCATGTGTTCCTGTGCTCTCCCCAGCAGACGTTACCAACATCACTTCCAAGAGACCCGGTCGCAGGGGAACCCAAACAGCTGTCCATACAAAGAGACACTGCAAAGGGACGCCAGGCACTGCTTTGCAGGGCAGAACCACTGAGAACCACCTGGGCCTGCTCCTGGTGCTGCTGAAATAACGGGATCCAGGAGGAGCTGGCAGCAGCGAGACATCAGGCAGGCAGCCCTCCTGTGCAGCCCCCCGCGGGTTCCATCCCGGGGGTGCCCTGTGCCGCCTGCACAGCAGAGCAGTGACACGCAGAAGAGGCAGCACCAGGTCTCAGCGAGGAGCTGGCAGAGCAGCCCGCGGCCTCCAGCGCCTCAAACCTTTAGCCCCAGCTGGGTGCCTGCCCAGGGCTATCTGCCCTGTGAACTGCAGTAACAGTGAGCAAGAACAGCTTCAAAAATCCTCACTTTCTAGTTACAAGCCAGGAAAAGGGTGGGAGAGGCGCAAACAATGAGATTCACCCCTCTCACACCTATGGTAAATTGGAACAGCATGTACTTTGGCAGGACATGGACAGTTTACTATTCCAGTTACTGCTGGTTTATAGAGGGCGTCTGACAACTAATAAAAGTGGAAAGTGTCTTGGGTACTTGACTTAGGCTCTTTACTAGTTTAGCTCTTTCCCAAATGTACTGATTGCCACACACAGATAATCGTATGTATGCAACACTTTTTTTGCTGTAGCAGTAGTGCGGCCATAGGAAGACTCAGCTGTGCCCCGCACGGGACTGGGCGAAGAGCTGTCCAGGGGCAAGGCGTCACAAGTCACAGCAAAACACGACACCCGAGAAGTCCCGGCTCAATACAGCACCAAATTTCCCATTCATTTGCAGATTTTTTAATAGTCTTTCCATACTCACAAACAAAAATAACAACCATCTAACTGAGAACAGTGCCAAGAAAAAAAATGCAGAAAACTATTTTAATTTTCTGTTCTGAAATGTTTTAGGTTCCAAAATTTGCAAAGTCTAAAAACTGTTTATAAAACACCCTTCCTCTCCTCACCTACCCAAACTAAATTTTTGGCAGTAAAACATGACCAAAGTCCAGATGAGAACAGCAAAGGAACCCAATTTTACCCCCTAAACACACCTGGTAAAAATAAGCCTGTATCTGCATGTTACACGTGTGCTATAGAACACACAAAAAAAGGTGTTGGTGCGACAGAAACAGACGGTGGACTGCTGAGAAAAAGCAGCAGATTTGACAGTCACGGCAGCTAAGCACACAGTCACCAGGGGAGATGTGTCAGACTGAAGAGTCCCAAAAGGGGCCACCACAAACGTAGCAATGCTGGGACAACAAGCAATAGCTGTTAAAAAAAGAGGCTGCCAGGGAAAACAGTCAAAAACAAAAGACAGCAAAGAGATTTGTGGATCAAGCCAAACACTGATCAGAGCAACCTGAACCAAGTTAAAGAAAGAGGCAAAAATAGGGGTACTGGGAAAAAATTACTTACCCAAGGCATCTGGTGTTGAAAAGAGGAGAAAATGGTAGAATCATATAAAGACAAGGAAGAGATTTTCTCCTCCTCCAGAACAGGAGAGTTTGCATGTAAGGTTTTATAGAGCACAGTTTATACAGCTGGCATTACAGTTTTAGGACCTCATTGTGTTTTGCCCAGTTTTCTCATTAACAAAAAGCTGTGGAAGTTCTGGAAGTGTACTTAGGCTAGCCAAGATGTTTTACAAAGAAGCATATGTCAAGCTTTAATGAATTTTACAAAAAAACAAAACTTTCATTAAATTTATGATCTTCATAGCTTTCAGTAGGACATATTAACCTCAAAAGAAACAATCTACAAAACTGGTTTTATTCTCAGAATTGAGCTTGATCATGCCTTTTCTACTAATTGATGAGGCTGTCTTCTTGGTTTTGAGTAATGACAAACTTGAACAATGACCACTGCCACCAGATAAGAGAGCTTCCAATCAGTTGATCTTTGTTGCACCTACCCCCTAATTTTAGATTCAGAATTGATTAAACTCATGAAAAAGCCGGTCGTCTTGCCGATGTGAAGCATGAACTTCCCAGCTAACAGCAGAACATTTCTACTTAGAAGTCAGCGCCACTCAGCCTATTCAAGACAATCCAGATAGTTTTTGGTAAATTTGGTTGTGGGACATCTTTCCACATTTCTGAAGATGGAAAATGGAACCAGCTTTTCCTAGAATAAGGCAATTATTAAAACTTATTCAGATATAAATCCTCTTATTTCCAGAAACGTTTTCCCAGTCCTTGCAAAGTTTGTACAGAATTAAAAAAAAAAAAAAAAAAAAAAGGCAGTGCAGCCCTTGACTCGAATTTAGCAGTGGAGGAGACATTACAGCTAACACTCCAGGCCTCTCATTGCAGCAATGCTGCTGGCCATTCTGCGAGGAACACTTTTTGCAGCTTGCCGGTAGTCCTCTGGTTTTGCCTTCAACAGAGTTACAATATTTTGCAGTGTTCTCGATGGCTGAAGGCCAAGGGCATCCATCACGTTTATTAGATAATCTGTAAGATTAAGGATAAACATGTATTTGAACAGACAACAGACACTGTGCAAGCAGTACCCAAATAAAAGTTGTTCTTCATGACAGCTGGAACTCTGCCACTGCTAGCTCAAACCAAGAAAAACTGCAGTGTATTTGGAAGCTGACTGTACTGACTGACGGGCATTTCTGGCTTCCCGTACACTAGTTTAGACAACTGTTTAGTTCAGAAGACTGAGACACATTCTGCCACATTTCAGTATCTGCACACGACAGATCACAACTGCACTTTCAGACGCGAAGAGCTTGCAGCAAAAATGGGAATTTCTGCACAGGTGAATGGCTGACGAGGCAGGAGGGAATTCCAGCTCACTGACTCCAAGTTGGTTGGGGAAGTTAAGGATGAACTGGGGAGAATGTCAAGCAACCAGCTGCTAATCCAGTGGTTTGTTTTTAAGCAATACCACAAGAGCTAAGATTGAAGGCTGAGTTCACTAGCATTCAAGCATACTTTCATGTCAGCTGAGGAGATGTTGTCTGTAACTTTAAAGCTTGGCCAGAGGGAAATCAGCACCCGTGATTTACAGCAGGGAAAAGGGCTAACTTGCATTAACACTAGTTGTAGCGGTCTTGTGGTGGTGGCACTTTCAGGAGTTTAGGATAAGAAAAAAAAAACATCTCAACATTCTACATACCACCTTTCCCAACACCTTCCATCAGTCCTCCCTCAGTCACTCTGCATGACATGGAATAACGCAGAGGTGAACACGTGCCAACTGTCTTCTACTTTGTTCCTGAAAATTTCTCCATGTTCAAAGTATCTTTAGTCATCTAACACCTGCAGAGCAGCAGGGCGGTAAGTTAACCTTCACAGGGGAGCTGATACGATAGGTTTTGTAATGCAGGATGATGGTCAGGTGATCCACAACGACTTTTTAAAAGCCTTTGGCCCATTTTCCCTACTCCAGCTATTATGTGGATGGAAAAAATCAACCAGGTGCTCCCTTTGTAACCTACTGGAGCACTTCCCAACAGACTCAGAACATGCTGCATACCCCATATATGACATATGCTGGCAGTACACAGCACTGATAAGAAGGAAAAGGGCAGTGCCATACTTAAAAAGATTACGTACAAATGTCTTCCTTGCTAAGACTGGCTTGTAAGGAAATCCTGTCAGTTCAGAATGGCCTTGACTTTCACTGTCAGAAACACAAAGCAGTGAAGAAGCAGGAGTACCTACTAGAAAATCATGCTCAGGACTAAAGGAGAAACCCATGTTGCAGTTTCTTTAAATCTAACACAATGAAAGAGCCCATGTGTTACAGCAACACTTTTCAGGACAACGTATACACTGAGCTTACCAATGTCTGTGGCAAGCTGCTTTGTTGAATGTACTGTGAGCTCTGGTATTTGCAGGATGACGTCACAGTAAGTCTGCATCGTAGCTCTGGCGATGGAGCCCAACCAGTAGTCAGCCATATTGTCCAGCTCAGGTAATTCATCTCCTGAACAAAAAATTCTCATTAGCTGTCAGCAGTCTCGCTCACCTTCATTTGCTGCTTTTGTAACAAGACATAATTTATAAATGGTCAACTGTTTCTTCAAGAAGACGTTAATGTATTCATTAGGATTCATCTTGTCAGCTGTTTTTGTAGTAATCAAAGCAGCTACATATCTTCTGTGATGTAAAATAACATTGAAAGTTAGCTCAAGACCCAGAACACTTCACTTCCCTCTCTGACTTCTCCAGGTTAGTAATTTCTAAAGGGCTGACAGGTGATCAGGCTGGAATCAGAGGCACTGCCTGGCATGTTCTATAGGATCATCTTCAAGGACCAGTTTACAAACTACTGCAATGACATGGATTCACAGGGTTTTTTTCCCCAATGTCTTAGAGTCATTCTGTGTTCATCTTCATTTTGAAAATTAATAAACTATTAAACATGTAAATTCTTTAAGATGACAAAATAATTAATGTTAAAACCTAAACCAAAGAGCATATTCTCAAAAGTCTAGAGAAGATGATAAATACCAACACCTACACTTCCTTGACTGTCAGTGGAAACTAACACTGAAAAGAGATTAACCACAGCAAACGATGGTATGCTGCCAACCTGCTGGGAAGCATTATGTAGCCACTATTAAATGCAAGAGGATTAATGACACAACAGGTAAGAACAGCTATCTGAAGAACGAACATGAGCCAAAACTCAGCTTGTTGCAAGAAATTAACGAAAGACATCCAGAAAGAACTCCTCAGGGCTTCTGAAGTGTGTTCTGAGGAGAAAGTCTTGAATAGGCAACTGCACTGTAACTGTGTCAGCAGCCACCTGCACCACCCACTGCATTTCCCTCAGTACATGGGTTTTAATCATTCTGCCCAGTATCTAATCACTGAAGGCTCAGGTGGCACTGGTAGTAGCAGGGAAGCTCTAGTGATTTTTCAGCTAGAATTAAAACAGTTAAAAAAATTAAATGAAGTGGTCAGCATTTCAGAATTGTGTTCTTATGAGCAAGATCCTGACTATAGAGACAGAACACACAGGTGGACCCTTAAGAAAAGAAATTCCCAAAGATGCAGAACCTGTCCTGAAACAAGACAGGCTGCAGATCAGTTTCTGACCATGGGATCCTAACCTTTGTAACAGATAGGCGCAGATTAACATTTCACAGAGGGTATAACAGTAGTTTTTTCCTGGATTTACAGAGAAAAGAGGCAGAGGAAAAAGTTGTTGACAAGTAAACTGTATTACTACTCTGCTTAAGACCAAATAATTTATTCCTGAGGAAAAGGAGCTCAGCAGCTTCTCTTTTTCTAGCAACAGGAAGAAATGTCTCCCAGTTTCCAACCTGAACCTCCCCTGGCACAACTTGAGGCCATTCCCTCTAGTCCTATCACTGGTTACCTGTGAGAAGAGGCCGACTCCCAACTCCCCACACCTTCCTTTCAGGTAGTTGCAGAGAGCATTAAGGTTTCCCCTGAGCCTCCTCTTCTCCAGACCAAACAGCCCCAGTTCCCTCAGCCGCTCCTCACAGGACTTGTGTTCCAGGCCCTTCACCAGCTTCGTAGCCCTTCTCTGGACATGCTCCAGGGCCTCGATGAGAAGACTGTGGTGACACAGTCACAGATGGTCAGCCAACCTCTCAATTCACTGCTTCTAAACAAAGTCACAAGCTTCCTCTTTGCCTATTCTTTGCTGCTCGCTCCTGCGCAGCTCTGATGCATTGTAGAATTCTTAGGAAGTTGTTTTAAATCTCTTCATTGACATACTGTTGAGAGAAACTAGCCCAATAAATAAATAAAATTAAAAAAGGGAATACTTTTCTGTGGAATAAAAGACTAGAACCGGCCCTGCCACGGAACCAGCACAAACGAGGGGGTAGGAGTGCAAAGCTGGAGCAAGACTCCCCATCCAGCAAGCTGCTAGGCAGTCCAAGCCTCTCCATGAACCGTACTGTATGGCGGTAGACATGACAAGGAGCAGAAGCCATAAAAGCTAAGCTGAGAAGCTGTTCAAACACGATAATCAGTTGACAGGAATTTCCTCCCTGCCACGTCCTAGTAGACAAATACAGCTAAACACAAACCAAGCACATTCTAACACTGTCATCAAATAGAAATCAATACTGATGGACACCAAAAACCCAGGAGATTCTTGCTCTGAAAAGCAGTGACTCTGGGAAGCTTTTGTCACTGGGATTTTCACTTTGACACAGGTTCTTAGCACAGGACTGTAGTAAAAAGACTACAATCTAGTGATGTATAAAAATATGACTAACAGACCACACTAGGCAAGTAATCTCAACCCTCTACACAACAGTGGTAAACCCAAAGTTAGAAAATGGTGTCACATACTGACATCCCTATTTCCTGAAATACATGAAAATACCTGAAACAGAGAACAGGCAACAAAAATAACCAGGCACTAAAAAGCAGGTCTTAATGTGAGGCTCAAAGAGCTCTTTTTTTTTTTTTTTTTTTTTTTTTTTAAAAATCTCCAAGTGGGTTTAAAATGGCTTGTTTTCATATGAGCCTAAACACAGATAACTCCAGAAAATAGCTGGGTCTGCGTGCAGCATGTAAGGACTTGGTACACCTGGGCCTTCTCTACACTTTCAGAGCAAAGGTGGTCCCCTAAGGACTAAATGAAATGCAATAAACTACTCTAAATGCTAGTTTTGAGCTTATTGAGAGATAGTAGAATATCTAGTATTATTATCACAGAACTGTGCTGTGAATGAGCACCCCAAAAATGATGGTAATGGTAGCTCACCATCCTCAAGGAACAGGAGTGAGCATATCAGATACTCATGCTGATTGTGAGAAAGCATCTAGGAAATTAGATACTGCTCCAGCTATAAAACAGTAAAAATTCACACCCTGCATCCAATCCACAGTTCTAATGAACAATGAATTTAAATAGACTGTGCTAAAGCTTCTTGTTTGAACCAAACTAAAAAGAAGCTTTATTGATTATTTAGAGGCTCCTTCTGGGTAATACCAAGAGACTCTTGGAAGAAAGAGCATGAACAGGCAGTAGGAAATGCACCTCAAACAGCTCTGCTACCATAATGCATCGTGCCCTTGTCATGTCAAAATGTGAAAGCTTTCCTCCAGACACATGAGGTCTTTGTTTTCACCCTACCTTGTTCTGGGGGATAAGGCAGTTTTCCAGCATGCAACGCCAGTTCCAAAGAAGAATCCTCTTGAGTGACAAATGGTTCAAGGTGGAGAGGTAGCGACATAATATATTGCCCAATCTAGAATAAAAGCACAAAGAGCTGAGTCACTGAACAAATGTGAAGCAAGTTCTTTGCTAAAGAACTATCAACCGCATCTATCCACACCTGAAAGCAGAAAGCTGAGCTGGACAACAACTCACTAACCTACAGTAGCTCAGAAACAAACTGTCTCCTGCTTATCATTATGCTTTGCACAAGAAATACTTTTTGAGGAAGTCAGAGAGCCAGTCATTAAAACAATCACATTAAGAAAAAACTGTACAGAGAACTGTTGCTCTAAGCAAATTTTTGATAATCTGGAGTGTTCCTGGCCATTTGTTATCTTGATCAGAATCTAAGAGACTGAACCAAACAAAACCACAGAAGAGGAAGCATGGATTCAAGTGACAATGTAACGATGAGTTACAGAAATGTCTCACTCCCAAACAGGCTGCATGCCCACAAACTCGCACACATGAGCTACATAACTTTAGATGTGCAACAAATACTGCACTGTATATAAAGTGATTATCTTGAGCCACACAGCATATTCTTAGATGCAAACACAGTTCAGAGTACTCTGCGCCCCCATTATGGAGCATAGTCATTAACAGATTTTTTCGCAAGTTCACAGCACTTTGTGTCCTCTTCTACACATCATAAATGCCACATCAATTTGTTTCTGAACTGTAATTTTAGCTTTTTAGTTTTCAATTTTACTGCATAATGTCGTAGAGTAATTCCAAGACTAACCAAAACAAAGTCTTGACTCAGTCTTGACCCACCTATCACTCAGCAGTAGGATAAAGGGTAGATCTGAAAAGATATCCGAAAAGATCTGAAAACAAATGCTATCTATCTGAAAATTTCTGAAGTTCCTCTTTGCCTTGGACAGGCAGAAACGTCCTTTGATTCCCCACAGAATCAAGTACCCGCCATGAACACCTCAGTTTTAACTTTCAATTAAAGTGGTGTGAGCATATTCAGCCTCTCACCAATGTGCAGGTCTCTCTTGCTGAGCTGTGTTAATTAGAAAGCTATTTAGAAATTCAGAAGCAACCTTCCCTTGAAATTTTACCTGATACACTACCCATGAACTTTCTAAACCTCATAAAAGACCTCAGATAGCTAAATTCAGAACTACTCATGATTAAATCATCCCACAAGTTGGCTGACTACCCATTTCTATAGGCCATAAACCAGGTGAAAACAAAGTATGAAAAGCTTTCGGTTGCAGCCTGTCCTTGAAAAATCTGTTCCCTGTGTGATGTACAGAATGACAGTAACATAAAAAAAACTTGCTTATTAAATTATACTTTGTATTAAGAAAGCAAGAGCAGCTAATATTAATATCTGAACTGCAAATGTGGCAGTAACTTGAAACACCAACAAGGAGAATGGAAGAGGACTTTAAATGACGTTCAGCAGCACAGAACTGAGGAGTACCTAGTCAGGAGGAATGAACAGCTCACTCTACCCTTCCATTCAGGACACCTCAATATCAGAAAGGTTTCATTGTTATTGCATTAGAAAGAGAAAACAGCAAGTCAAATGGCGATTAGAAGGGTAACAGCTCAAGCTGTTTCCAATACTGAGCTTCTAGTGATTATCTTTGCACGCTCTTACGTTGCTGATATATTCCAGAGGAGTCAGGCTGAAGTTTGGCAAGTCCTCTGTCAGGGTCTCACCAATGCCACCAGAGTTCCAACCCTGTAAGGCAAAAAAAAAAAAAAAAAAAAAAAAGCAAATCATATCTATGACTTTCTGGAGCACGACATCCATCAGTATTCTGAGAAGGGATCACCCAACAACACAAGCTAAGAGTACCCAAGGACTTCTAGAAACCAGAGGGACAGTTGGTGAGAAAACCACTTCCCTTGTCCTCTTTCATCCCCAAAATATACACACCCTTTTTACATAGATCCCTATGGGAAATACTTGCTCTCACAGGTTAGAAAAGCATCATCTCAAACAAACATCACAGCTTCCATACATAGCTGTCTGCTGCTAATGCTGTGGAGGAAGGGAAGTAAACTTTTCCACTGAGCACAGTTTAAGGAAGAAAGGTGATACCATAGGGAAACTTTCCGAAAAGGAGAAAGGTAAGCAATGTTGAGCTGTACTCCACCCTAAGGTATCCCACGGGTAAACCTTACACGTTCAGATCAGATCAATGTACCCATTACTCACCTCCATCTTTGAAACAAGTACGAGTTGTTGTTTGATGCGAAGAAAAACAGAATCAAAAGCCAGGTGGTGTGCCAGCTGGTTGAGGCGGCTTAGGGCAGATCGAGATGAAGACAACAGGTTGTGGTTACTTGTACCTTTTTCCTAACGCACACACAAAGAAAAATGTTTACATGCAGATGACACTAAACTGACCACAGAAAAGCTATGTTAACATTCTTAAAGAGGTCTTTATTAGGCCATCCTAATACAAAATAGCTTTCCTCTGCCATAGCACAGCCTGTTTCCTTTGGGATGCCCTATTCCAGCTAGTTATTTGAGACAGAAACTGAACACTGCTTCCTGAAATGTTTAACAAAGAATCAGCATCATGTTCTGGCCACGGGAGGTGCCAGTAGAGGCCAAACAGTGAGAAACTTGCAGAGAAGATGGCAAAACTGTCATTATAATACGCACCTGATCAGAATGCCTCTGGAACAGGTACAAAGTTTCATGTTGCACTACGTCTGTTCTACACCTTCTCTAGCAGAGATGAAAAAACTGAACTACAATCCAGTTTCCTCAAATTTTCCTACCTTATTTGGGCACAGAAGGGAGGAGAGGGCAAAAACACGTAAAGTGTATTATATTCTGCCAGGTAAACTCTAAAAGAAACTTTAGAAAATATAATTTGTCTGCAATAAAAGAATTACGAATATGACCTTTTACTCAAACGGTGCAAGTGATTCCCTGCATGGAATTGAGTTAAGAGTTTTACATGAAGAGTACATATGAAACCTGACTGTTTAGCAAAGATTTAAAGTCAACATACTTATGGCAGAGCTGCATACGTTGCAGGTAAATCAAGTGCAAAAGAAATCAAAACATTTTGAGGAAATAAGAGACAGAATTCATAACCTCGACTTCACTATTATAAGTGACTGATGACGGCAAACATAACTTAGATCCACAAGAAGATAACTAGAGTCATTCTACCCTGTTCACAGACGCATGCTTGAATGATCTTGCAGAATTACATTTCAGAATGGATATGGCAGTGGAGTATAAGTGGCAAATAAAGTCTTGAGAAGCCAGTATGTGAAGCCCAGAATTTGAGATGGCTTCAGCACTGTCACCCCAATGCTTCCTGTGACAGATTCTCGCCCACGTGAACTTACAGAGGCATGTTCACAAAACAGACATGATCTGGCAAAGAGATGAAATGAGCCCAGGCTTCACATTTGGACATTTTATCTCTCAGCAGACTGGTGTCAGAACATAGCCCCTCAAAAGGGATGAAATGTAATCGCACTGCAGGGGGAATCCAGGCCTCATCTACCAAACATGGGCCTAACAGCAGCCTGATATAAAGGCAAGTTCTCCAAGGCTCCACAGCTACCTTTAGGGTGTAAAGTGTTTCCATAAGGCTGGCATACTCGGATGGATTCTCCTTCAAAAGGTAATTGTACTCCTGCCACGGATTCTTTACAGAGCTCTTCTTTTCTGTAGAACTGGCATCCTGAAAGCCAGAAAAACTACAAGGGCTGTAGGAGTCCGAGAGATACTTCCCAGCAGTTGACAAAATCCTGAAAACAAGCGTAAAAAGTCACCAACAGAATTCTCTGAAATCAGTACTGTTGTCCTCCTGTTGCTCCAAAGACAACCCACGGCAGCACCTCAAGATAAGTGAGAGAAAAAGTAGCACTCAGAGCTACTGGGGCCTCTGACTCCATCACCCTTCTGACACAGCCTGCGATTACTGTTCTACCCTGTGAGGCGATGGGTGTTTCAGTTGCATACCTTCCCTCCCAGAGCTGGAAGGCAGCATCACAGATCGCTCCACAGCTTCCTACTGAGCAACCTGGAACCACAATGCCCAGCAAGCCCTCCACAGAGAGAAAAAAAAATCTTTATGACAAAGCAGTCACATTAAACTCTAAGAACAAACTGGTAGCAAAAACACTGCAAAGAGACCATACGGTTCTAGATACTGGTAGAAATGGTTTGAGATGAGGTTCTCACAGTTTCCAGAAGGGAAGAATATAGCTATAAGAGTGCACTCCCTCCCTTTGTCACAGCAAATGAAGCCACTAAAGATTAGTTACCATTGCCCTTGGGGTCTCAGAAACAGTAAATATGGGGCATAAATCTTTTGTCTGGTCTGATCACTAGGTAGTTTAGGGTATTTGTTTGTGAACAGCTTAAGAGCTTTGAACAAGGTTACTCGTTGGTCATATCACGCAACTGGTCCAGTTCACCTTGTAGGTCAGCTTACTGCACCTGTAAAACTGTACCTGGGGTACTGCCGACTGCTTTGTGGCTTACTTGTGGCAGTTAGGTATGCGTGTATATATTCATACATTCTATTCACACATACATATATATATATATGTATGAGTAGATATTCACACACACATGTAATATATATTTTATATATGTATTTTTCAATACAAGGCTAATTCTTCTGGGACAGGGAAGAGAGAGGAAACTGAGAAACAGATGCAAGTTTTGAACTGTTCAAGAACTTATAATGGCTTCTGAGTGTCAATACTGCCTTCATGTTCCTTCAAGGGAGAGAGTATTCATTGGCAGAAGATGCTAATTACAGCCAGCTCTCACTTCTACTGTGCAAGCAGAAGACTGCATGAATACTGAGCTGACTGGGCTCTCAGGAAGTCTGGAAAATATGGAACAATCCCAGCCTCGTGGGCACTGCAGGCCGCTATATCTTACACCAAATACAGCCACTTGAGTCAGAATAAAGCATTTCAACATACAAGAGGCTGAACACTATACTGCTCACAAGCAACAAAAGATCTACATGCTGCCCATGCTTTAGGCTCCTCAAGTTACGAGAAATTGATCAGTTAAGGCACACCTAAATGCATGTCAGCAAATGATTCATGCCCCATGTCACAAGGGGGGTAAGAATCTTGCCAATTTGATCTGGTGGAAAATTCCTTCCTGACCACAGTGTAGCAGTCCATTTGATGCCCAGCCAGGTGAACAAGACACACCAGCCCGCTGTCCAAGAAAAAAATGATTCTTATGGCTGTCTCAGAGCACAGGACTGAGTGAGACAGTGTGCAATCCATCTCTGATGTTTCAAGAGATGGGATAAAAAATTGCAGTGGCTCTGCTCTTCCATCTGTGGTCTACAAAGTAAAAGCACCTTGGAAATTTTTTTTTGACTTGGTACCTATCTTGACAGCTTATGCATTCAGTCCAGCAATGCTCACCTGTTGGCCAGCTGCTGCTCAAAGTCTCCACACTGACGAAGGAGCTCACCACAAGTAGCAATTATTCTGGGAAAGAACAAGATAAAAACATTTTTGTAAAATTTTAGGCAGATAATGCCAGATCCCCAGACAACCCCTCTCAGGCAGGTGTCAGTAAGTTAAAAAATGCAATAACCAAACCACAGCCCACAGCACATACATCTTTTAATATGGCTATTAACTCTACATCCATTTGTTAACACCATCCTGTCCAACGCCCTCATCAACATGCTATTTGCTGTCATCATGGCTAAGGCCAGTTCATTGTCACTGGGAACAATTCTAAGAGCTGCTGCTATTTCAAGTGATATGACATGTGGTCTTGCTCCAGACAGGGTGGGGGGCCACACTGCACTTATTGTGGCAGCAGCAATCTGAAACCCCGTCACTAATACTAATACTCCCAGCAACACTACAGCAAAGTGGACATAGCCCTGCATTCTGCACTAAGAACTTGTGTAAAATGACCCTAAGTAATTCCCTTCCAACTTTGTTACAAAAATCAGTGCTGGGCCAGGCAAAAAATGCCCTTTACCGAACAGAGTTTTGGAATGCCGTCCAGTCTTCCTGGAAAAGGGAATCTGATGGGATATCATCCAGTTTACATTTCTTTCGTATAGACTGCAACGTATTTGTAAAGTCAGAAGTATACCTGCAATGGCAAATGGAGAAAAGACAAGCACTAGTGTAAGACAACAGACTGGAGAGCAACTTACTGCATGTCCTTTGATCTGCTCATTAAGTCTTCTGCAATGGTCAAATGAGAACTAAAAACATTAGAAGAAGAGTTCAGAAGAGACGCTGTTGTTCCAGCCCAAGTGCACGCATGTGAAGAACTGATCAGGCACTGTCTACTCAAGCCTACACTAGAAGTCAGGGAGAAACTCAGCTCATGTGTTTGCTCCTTCAATTTGCTGCATATGGGTCAGTAGGAACTTTTCACTCTTATGATAAGGTATGAGTAAGATATTTTTGTTAGCACTGCACTAATCATGTCTCCTAGGAGGGACCAGACAAAGTTTATAAAGCTACTGTTACTCCACCATCACTTGGCCCTTATTCCAGGAACACAGTGACAACAATCTCATGAATTTGTTTTCTCAGCTACTCCCCAGACGAGAACGAGTTTAAGAGGAGAACATTTTGTTTTGTCCCCCCACAGTCTTATTTTCTTTACTAAACGGTGCCCATAAGCTGGAGGCACGCACACTGCTATGTAATTGCCCATAAAGAAGATGAGATCAGAGAAGGGTGCTTTTCTCTTCCCTCTTCCCCACAGGACAGCGAGGTAAGAGCTCATGAGCAGTTCTTTCAATATCAGGAAGGAATAAGGAAGTTAACAGTACTGGAATACCATTTAAGTGTCTGTCAATGACATTTTAAAGCAAGAACTTGGAGTGAACCTCACTCATTAGGGTATCTTGCACTTACAGGCAGATTCTGAATATGAGGTTGCTTGTCTCAGTAAGTGTGTATTTCCCCACCTAGTTCTACTTTCATCAGCCTGATCTGCTTTCGTCATATTTTGTTTGTGGAATTATTTCTCCTTCCAAAAGTATTTAATAAAATGAAAATTCAGCCCAACCAGAACGGGAAATGGTTGAGGAAAGTCTTCCCTTTAGTTATAAAATCTTCCATTTTTCCCCTAAGAAACAGTCACTGCCTGAATCATAGAATCACAGAAGTGGTAGAAGGGGATACCAGACGATTCACATTAAGTTTATAGATACTTTCAGCATTCGACCATTTTTCATAAACTACAAAGTCCTTGGCCACAAGCTGAATACTTCCTACTCCCTTAGGTCATACACAGTAGTGCAAATAAAAGCACCTTACTTTGTGAACAGAGCTTTCAGGGCCTTAAGGAGCCCACATACTCCCAGTCCATCGGTGAGCTTAATGCAGTTGTCGATGGCTCCAGAAGCCAGAATGAAGAGTTTGTTGACTGAATGGTTCAGTTCCTGGACACAGTCAATTACTTCCCAATGCTCCTAAATAACAACAAAAAAAAGGTTGAAAGTAACTTTTCTATAAACTCTATGGAACCTGCGGCTGTCTCTTGGCTGACAACAATATTTGGTAAAGTTTTTCTTCACAGATCTACACAGTGCCTGTTACTGGGTGAAAGAGCAGAAGAAAGGAGTTATCTGTGACCTGAGAGGGATGCTGAACTTTATTTCTTAAGCAAAATTTACTTAACCGTATCTAAACATACAGGAAACAGAAAATACTACCAAAAACTTACAGGAGGAAAGAAAGCAGTAACTCTAACAAAGACCCTCGTATTTAGTAGAAGTTTTAAGCCTCTCCCCGCATAGATTAACAAAGGCTGCTGAATTACCAAGGGCACTGCACTGATCTGAATGAGGAGATTCTCTTCTTCCAGGTCTCCATACTTGAGTTGATAGGGTTTGTACGGATCATACACCACTTCTGCTAGTTCCATCACTTTTACCAGGTTCTGCTCCTCTACAAAGAACCAGATGTTTAGTCTACAAGTAAATGCATACGATACTAAAAACTTTATTCCAAGCAACATGCATGAGTTCTTCAATTAGAGCACACTGCCTATGTAGGATTGCGATGTTGCCCAACAGCTTTAAGTCTCAACTACATAGATTTATTTTTTTTTTTTTAAAAAAGTTTATCATCTCTACCTGCTTCTTAAAACCAAGATATTCTACCTCAACGAGTACCTCAAGAAAATAACTAACTGCTCCAAAACAGGCTGTATGACAAAAATCAGTACCAAACCAGAAGTACTATCCTGGTTATAAGCAAAAACTTTAACACCCTACAGACAGGCGATCCATGGAGCAGGTTGTCCGAAGTAGTATCCACGCTCCGCTCTCAGGATCAGTCTGGACAGTAACCAGCGTTACATGGTTTGGGCTGCTAGCGGACCTTGATTTGAGCAGAAGATTGGACTAGATCATCTCCAGAGGTCCCTTCCAACCTGAATTATCCAATGACTCATAACTGAACCCTCCCCTCACATACACATTGAGTAGGAACTGGTTTGACCCTGTTTTGCTGAGTCACCTAGTCTTTCCATTCTTGAGATACTTCTGTCCAAAACACCTCATCCTGCAGCACAAGAGATGGAAATACAGAACACAACCTTTTTTTTTTCTTTTGTAAACACTCAGGTGAAACAGTTCAGCGGCTGTCTCCCCATTCCATCATCTTTTAGACTTTGACATCATTATTTCAGTTTTTTTAATCTTTTCTATTATGACCCACAAATTAAGCCAAGCCAAAGATAGAAAATGACTGACAAGAGTACACAATCATGAAAGCAATAAAAACAGACAGAATGACAGTCATGTCCCCTGAAATTGCCCAGTAATCATAATTTACGTGATCAAGTAAGAATCTGGGTTTAAGTAGCTCAAGACAACGTTACGACGAAGCAAAACAGGAAACACAGTATTAGAAATGCTCCATTAGCTTTAATTTAGGATTTTCCCATACCTAGTCTTTGAAGGGGCCCTACCAGATTAATAGAAGACTATAAAGAGCCTACACTTCAGGTTAGGTATAAACCTATGTAAACACAGCAGCTCACCACTTTGTAGTTCGTGGGAATTATTCACCAAGTCATGACCAAAACGAGATGACAAACATCACAGGATAAGGAAAGCATAGGTCAGATTTTGAATCAAATGCCAAGGTTGCTGCTAAGAAATAAGCTACAAACTGTTCAGAAATAATATTTGGTCCTGCACTATCAATTAATTAAACCATAATCCAGTACCAACATAAAAACTGCAAATAAAATTTAAAAATCCAATGGAAGTAGCTTTCTAACAGGTTCTCTCTTGTTTACTAAGGTGTTACTTAATTCCAGGAAACTCCTCAACTTTTATTCTTTGTGATCTTTCACAATATGTTTCACAGATAGCTTCCCTAGAGACATTTCCTCATCTGTTAGTTAGATGAAATACTGATGCTTGTAATAGGAAAAGCATTAAATTATTTATTCAAGGCAGCAAGCATGCTCAGAATAGGTCTACTACAGTAGACTCATTCAGTATCATGTCAATATGTTCAGTGTCAGATGTGTACACACACACGCAAAGACACAAATGCCATGTAAGGGGTAAATACTGTAGAAGAGGTAATCCCTCCTCCCATGTAAAACTAAACAAAATCTCAGAATGGAAATGTACAGAGGTGTCAACAGGGGTTAACTTTGGTGCAAGAACCTACTCAGGTTGGGCAGCATGGCTACTTCCAGCCCTTTTGCAAAGTGGACGGTGGCATCATAGAGCTCCAGCAGCTTATTTAGCTTGGTTTCTTGGCCTGTTCTTTCCATGGCAGTGCCGAGGCAGACAGGGATGGAAGGCACCAATGCTCCCAGAGTCTGAATCAACAACACAGTCACAATTTCATGGGGTTTCTTGAAAACCTGTGGTAACAGAAAAGCTATTAGCAAAAGCACGTTATCTCACAGGAACACAGCAGGAAGCAGCAGATAGTTTCTAGACAGAGCCCCACGATGTACAAACCACACGTCACTGTCTCAGCAGAGACACCGACAATCTGCGTGGGTTCTGTCGGCCGAGTGGCTGGCACCTTCCCCCCCCCCGAACACGTGCTGCTGCCCTCCCAGCAGAAGCAGCCTTCACGCAAGCAGCACTCTGCTTCCCATGGCAGTCACGGCCAAGGCAGTCTCCCGTATTTATGCCCTTGCCACAAAGACCTGGGCTCCTGAAACAGGGACAGAAGAGGCATAACAGACGGGTTTGCAAATGCTGTCAGCAGAGAGGCAGGCTGCCATAACCAGGGAGCAAAGAGCTGAGAGAGAAACCAGGAGCAGCCCACCCGGACTTCTCTGTGTGCTGCACAGAAAACAGGACTGCCGGCAGTAAGCGGGCAGAGAAGCAGCGAATGCTATGTGGCCTTCACTGATCTCATTACTAGAAACTATCCGAGAACTTGCAAAATAACACAGAAAAGTAAGAAGTGTTAATGTATCCCCAGAACAGGGGTTAAGTGATTATCCTTTGACAGCTCAAGGAAAACTACCAGTTGGCGACAGGTAGTGCCATACAGATTAAGATGATGACATTTTGTGCACCACCAGATCACAGATTCCTAAAATGACACGTAATCCCAACTGAAAGGGAACAAAAACAAATTTGAAAACCTCACCAGGGGTAAAAGCAAAAAAAGGTCTGCTAAGACTACAAGAACCTCACTGATCTAGCACGTAGGTCAGCCCAGTTACCAAAGCCTAGGTCTATAGATACTGCATTGAAACCGCACTTTGAATGCAGAAGCCAAAAAACTAGAAGACAGGTCAAAAACTGAATTCAGCAGAACACAGACACTATAGTCACTGGAATATCCAGCTGGCAGAAAATGGTATTTGAAAACAGTGCACTCAGTTTACGCAGGTGTGTTGGGAAAAAAATACACACATGGGTAAGCTATGAAGCAACAGTACTATATCATGAGCCAAATTAGTGGTCAGATAAGAAGTCAGCACTGGAAAGGCTAGAAAGACTGTAATCAGCTGGGAACTTTATTTATTTTCATCCACCAACCTCAACTCTACAAGTATAACATGCATTACAGCCTTTTATCTTGACTCTCATCAGCTATTCTCTCTCAGTTGCTCTGAAAGCTGGGATCACCACTAGTCTGCTGCAGCAAGGTCGCCATAGATACTGAAAAGTGTGAAAAAGGTCCAACAAGTCTTCAGAAAGCAGAAACAACCACAGAGTAAGAGAGACAAACTTTCTCCCACGTGCCATTTCTCTCTTTCAATCCCTAGTTTAAAAAATATCTGCTAAAAGGCAAGGTGACATCTGACCTGTAATTCCCATCATATCATTAGGCAGAAAAAATACACTTCAAAGTAACACTGAGCTCCTTTGCAGGACAAGGCCTAGCACCTGGACCAGGCTCCATTACATAAAGATAACAATCTCATACCCTTCATGGATGAAGAACTCTTACAGGACCAACAATACCAACTTATTTCTTCATTTCACTACAGAAGGACAATAACTTTTTGGATCCCACATTATTCTTAGCAGGAAAAACAAGCACGCAGGCTTCAAGGGGTGACAGCAGAAAACCCCCAGATATCTCATGCTGAGTGACATGAGTCAGGCCAATATGACCTTGAGGGCCTCCTCCACGCCAAGCGATAAATCAATGCAGGCATTTCAAATGTCTTGCAACAGAACACATTTGCAACACCAACAAATTCAATTTAACTTCAGATATAGATGAAAGTGATAGAACAGCTTTAATGTCAATAACACAGCAACCTTGCTCTCGGTATAACACCAGAAATCAAATCTTGTCTGCAAGCTAGACGAGAAACTGAAAGCTGCAAGCCCTGCCTTGCACTGGCAGGACACAGAGCGTAACTCAGACCGAGCCCCAAGAAACTGCTCTGAGCTTTATGAGAAATGAGAGCGTGCTCATTCCTGTCCTCTCCCGTATGCTGCACCGGTATTAAGCAGTGACTGCACCTGTGTTGCCCACTGAAGTTGCGAGTGCCAGGTCCCAAGGAGCGTGTCATACAATTCAGTCAATTGGCGATTTAAGCTTAAGTCACTTTGGCAAAGATCCTGCCACACGGCCACCAGCTGCACCTGCAGGGGTAATGAGAACCGTTCTGAGAGGAGAACTAACAGCTCACTGATCTCCATTTTGTTACTTTGAACCAAGAACTTCCCATGCAATGCACTTGTACTAAAATACAATGCCCACCCCGACTCTCCTCTCCCGATTTCAACGTAACACTTTACTATAATTCAGCACCACCAAAAGGAAACAACTTTCAGCATGAAGCTAGAGGATTCTTAGTTGATTCAAAGTTTTAATTAACGTTGGTATTTGACTCATAAAATGAGACTGTAACTGATATCCCCACATAATAGTTGAAATACTTGGCAAGCCCTAGCCTTGAACTTAATCCTCAAAAGTCACAGTCATGAGAGAACTTCTGAGGATCAGGTTATGGTTACAGAACTGTCTGGAATTCCAACTTTTAATCTTACCTGAAAAGAGTTTACAGAAGTCAGCAGCTGGCAAACTGCAGCAATAAAGTTATTGCTGACATAGCCACATCCAAGAAAAGCAAAACAAGAACAACTACAAGGCACAGAGATAACTCAAGCAGAACACACATATCCTATGTCTATTTTGAAAAGGAACACAAAGCCCTCAATGGAGAATTACTCTCAAAACATGAGGAGTAACCAAAGCTGTTAGGAGCCAGGAAGAAAAGTCAGAGAGCAGGAAAAGAACAGGTTCCATTCTTCTTGGAACAGAAGTACATCTGCGGTGTAGTAGCGCCACCTACGGCCTAAACCAAGCAAGAATGCAAATTTTCATTCCCCCACATTAAAATATTATCAAAACACTTACTTTGTGACACTTATAATAATAAGCAAGAAGCTGAGGCATCCGATCAATTTCAGTGAAGACTTTCACAAACATTTTTGCCTGATCTAATTGAAAAAAAAATAATAGTCCGTTAACAGTCAGTCTCAAAGCAGAGGGAGGGACGTTACACTAAAGAATATATCCCCAACTGAGCAAGAGAATTCTTAAGTGAAGATGCACAATGGCTGAAAGACACGCTCTCATCTTTCATTTGCTCATCTTCTCAAATAGAAACAGAATTGCCTAAAACCCATACTCAGACAAGAACACACAGCAGACATGATGAATGGATTTAACTTCTGAATCAGCAAACACTTCTAGGATAAGACAGGTAAAACCAGAACACGTTCTAGAAGGAAAACATTATTTTCCAGAAATAAGCTGCTATCTACAAAACTAGAAGAAAGTCCTCAGTTTTGCTTTCACCACTCCACAAACTGATACCTAAATTAGCTGCCTCAAGACCAACTAATGACGCGGTGAGCTCTTACACGCAGCCTCTCAATTCAAGTTCCTCAGAAGTCTGCTTTGTACCATAAGGGTAATGACTTCAGTTCTGTCCACAAAATACATCTGGGCTTAGAGAAATTAGTAATGAGACAGGACCCAGAGGGCAGACAAACTAGAACGCTGTTACTTAAGGGCTCTACAGCTATGGAAGTCACAGATTACAAACTCTCTGGGGCTATGTCTGTGGACTTGTTATTATTTTCATAGGAGCAGGACTCCAGGAAGAAACATGACTTTACAAAAAAAAAAAAAAAAAAAAAAAAAAAGAGAAATTCTCTTCAATGTGAAAAAAATCACGTCCCCAAATGTCCCGAAGAGACTTTAAAAAGACAATACAAACAGCACTGAAACTGAGTTGTTCTGAATAGCATGCCCAAGCAAAGGACCTCGTACCAGTACACCTGCTGCCAGCCACTTTCTTGCACCAATGCTTTCTTTGGTGGAGAACTCACAGGGCACATTTAATTTACTTTCACCCTAAGCAAAGAAAATATTCCAAAACATCATCCTTCATCTTGAATCTGTTTGCAAAGGGAAATGCACTGCAACAGCAGGAAAAAAACAGGCATGGGACCTACTGTGAAAGCTGATGAGCACATTCCAAGAAAAAGGAGGCTGAGCAAAGAAAAGCCAGAAGCAGCACAGGAGAGAGGAGATCTATGCAAAGGATTAGGTCTGATTCATTAGAAGCGTGGCACATGGAGCTATGAACACTAACTGCTTCTTCCCTCCTCCTCTTCCTCTGGCTGTCTGCAGTCACACACTGCTGTGCCCTGCCTTTACTCAGGTGAGAACTCCACGCAGTGCTGCGCAGCGGAAACACCACAGCCCCAGACCCTCAGCAGCACCTCCATGTGGACATAGAGGAGAGGTAGCAACGAGAACAAGTATTTTTCGGAAGTGCTGTGACAGTAGGAGAGGAAAAGAGAACAAAGAACAGTCCAAAAATATAACATGATTCTCTACATAAAGGAGAAAGTTTATAAAACAACTTTTAAAAGGCAGTGAGGAGTCAGAACGTTTCCAAACAAGTTTCCATCTTGGTTACAACACCCAATTCTCCCAAATAAGCCCAGTAGCACTGTGATAACACAAAACCAGAGGCCTTCTGCCGATTTGAGCAGCATTTCCCATTTAGAGGGCATCCACAGCATAACTAAATTATGCCAGCAGGGTAGCCCTGCCTCAGCACCTCCATTTCACACATCTGCACGACCTTTATAAGCAGATAAACTAATCCAGACTGCAAAGATGCACTGGACCACAGGCAAGTGCAGAGCACCTAACATTTCATTGCACCCGGCTCCACCAGAAAAAGCACAGAAACACAGAGACAGAAGCCTTCAGGACACAAACTGCACACCCAAATAACATTGTACTTTTTGAAAACAGATAAACTCTGCACCGACAGTAAATGACACCAAGCCTTACTGACCTACAGACTGAGAGTTAAAAGCAGCAACAATCTGAGGGCTGGCCATGGCCTCTAGTCGGTTCTTCAGAGCCTCAAGATGCACACACTTCTCAGAGTAATCCGGTGTATCCACAAGCATAGCCAGGCTGCTCTGCATACTTGTTAGCTTGGCCGAAATTGCAGACACATCCTGCCACCAGGAAAAGATAATGAGCTTACTTAACGTGACATTAGAAAGCATTAATACCTGTTTCAAAATGACATTTTAAAGGCACTTCAAGAACCTGCTTTTAAATGCAGTTTGCCTGGGAAGTTGAAGGCCCAAAGACCAAAAAGAACAATGTGGTACCTACCTGTGTTTTAAGAGTCTCTTCAATGTCTGCACTTAACGTGCTCCATTTGTCTGCTTCCTGAAGTGACTCGGCAGCCAATTGCATTCTAGATTTCACTCGGTCAATCTCTACCAGGACCTGAAGGAAAACAAACAAACAAAACAAAAAACATTACCCATCGAACGAGGGACTGCAATAGTTACTTACGTTATGGGCGTTATTTTTAGTTTAGATTTTAAAAATTAGGTAAAAAGATCATGCCTGTTACAAAGAGAAAGGAGTTGGCTGAAAGAGCTAGAGATGTTAAAACAGCTTTGAAAATCAAACACCACAAGGTTAGTTTGAATTGTTGTACTAGTGGATACTAAAAGTACAACATTTGCCTGAATAATACTACGCAGCCCAGTTCACAACAACAGGCAGAAACCTTGACAATCGGCGTTACCAGCCAGGTAACAGCTGCTCTGACTGCAGAGCTTGCTTCCTTAGCTAACGGCTACTTAAACGCGACCAGCTTTTGTGCAGAAGTGCCGACTGCACCAGTCCAGTCCTGGCCCCTTTTCTGCCGTAACGCTAATGGAAGTGTCGCTGTGCACCTTTTCTTGACCGGATCGTTTAACGTGACCAAGCCTACCGACATTAGCATTTCGTGTTACAGATGGATGCTACGGAAGGCAAGAACCTGCCTGCATCGACTGAGCCGTGTCTTCTTCGAATTTCTTGATATCTTCTTTAACGAGGACCATTTGCTCCTTCAGGAAGGTTGCCTCCTGTTTCAGGACCTCCAGCTCCCGGAGGACTCGAGGCATGTTCTGGAGGGCCTGGTGACTCGTTTCTGCAGGGGCACAGAGCAGGACAGTGAGGCGGGTCTGACAACCCTCGCGTGAAAGAAGGAGCTTTTCAGCAGCCACGGCGCTTAAAAAGCAGGTAGCAACGTTCAGTACGTCTAAAACTTAAACGCGAACTTTAGGGTGCTCGTTTAGCAGCGCAAGGGCTGCTCTGCCGCAGGACTCGAGCCGCGACGGGCGGGTAGCGCCGCGCACGGCCATCGCCACGGCGGCAGCCGGTAACCGCGGCGCCGGGCGGGCAGGCCGGGGGCGGGCAGGCCGGGGGCGGGCAGGCCGGGGGCGGGCAGGCCGGGGGCGGGCAGGCCGGGGGCGGGCAGGCCGCGGGGCTCGGCGGGGCTCGCGGCGCACCTTGCAGGACGTTGTTCACCTCCTGGATCAGGACCTGCAGCTTCATCACCAGCGTGGCCGCGTGCGCGTCCGCCTGCGCGGGGCCGTCCTGCTGCCCGGCGCGGAAGGCGGCGTTCACCCAGCTCTTCACCTCGAAGTCGGCGGCCGCGAACCGCGAGATGTCCATGGCGCCGCCACCCGGCCGCACGGCCCCGGCCCCGGCCCCGGCGCACCCGGAACCGCCGCCGGGCCCCTCCCGGCCGCCGTACGGCACCGGGCGGGCACCGCCCGCCCCGCTCCGCACCGCCCCCGCCGGGCGGGGCCTGCCCGGGCCCAGCCGGGGCCGGGAGACGGGGAGGGCTCTCCCGGTGCCCCCCCCAGCTGCCCGCCCCGCGCGGCACCGGCAGCGCGCGGAGGGGAGCGGGGCCCGCGGCCGCCCGGGCTCTGCGCGGCACGCGGCGCGATCGGGTCCCGCCCAGGGGGCGGCTCCGGCCGGGAGAGCCCCGAGAGCCCCCGGAGCGCCCAGGCGGGCAGAGCGGCAGCGCACGGGGTGCTCCGCAGGGCTGGCAGCCGCCCCCCGGTTCCCCCCCGCCAGCCGCCGCCCCGGGCCCTCCCAGCCCCGTCCCGTGCCCGCACCCAGCCGCTCCCCTGACAAGGGGGGGGGGGGTTCGGGATTCACGACCCCCACAAGGGCTGAGCGCTGGTACGTGTATTTTTTAAACCAGAAAAAGCACATAATGGGAAAGGGGGCCCGGAGAAGAGCAGAGAACGCGGTACAGAGGAAGCCTGCGGGCGCTCAGGGCCCTACACAACAGGCAGCTGCAAAGCAGGGGCAGCGACAGAAAGGCCATGGCAGAAGCAGCCAGGTGCACTCCTGCCAGACACCCGCACAGAAACCAGAAGGAAGGAGACAACAGATCCTGAGGAAAGGAGCCGTTGCCCAGGCCAGGCGGGCACTCCTGGCACATGGTCCCCCAGCTCCCACCCTCGCCATCATCCCCAAGGCAACGTGGCAATGTCCGAGCCAGACGAAGTTCAGCTTTTGCCCCACAGCTCTGCTTCTGGGAAGCTGGTCACCTCTCCCACCTCGCTGAGGGGCTGCTCGCCTTGCGTGAATGTTAGCTTGTACCTTAGGCGGATGGGAACCTATGGGAGAAAAGAGCAGAGAGAGGGGAACGTCATGGCTGCAGGCTCCTGGGTCTCCTTCCCTCATCCCTCACAGCCTTGCTGCAGTGAATCAGCCTCTGAAAGGAGAGACTAACACTTCAGACCTGCAGAAGGTCTGCGTGGAACAAGACCTAGATCTTCATACCACATATAAGGAGCCCCCGGGAAGGAGACCCTTGCATGCCCTGCAAGGGCATGCTTGGAAATCCAGGCCAACCTTCTTGGAGACAGAGGACTCCCTTACACCCATCTTCTGTCCCATAGTTATTCATCAATGCAACAAAACTGCCACCCATCATTTGTGCCTTGGGTGGCGTCACATTCCATTAGTTGCAGACAGCTACACAATGTCCTCCAGGTGCCATCGCAGCAGGCAAACAAGCAGAACTGTGCAGGCCATTGCAGCAACTACCCGTTCAGTCCTTCAGATTACTGATCTGAAAAGCTGTGGCAGTGGAAAAAATGTCTTCCTAGCACAACCCAGACTTGTCTCTTCCACCCGTCTCCCAACTAATAACATTGTTCCTGCCTTTCACGCTAACACTCCACCCATTACGGTCACGTTCGGAGTGACCTGCCAAGAGAATCACTGCCACGTACTTTGTGTGGATTGGCAAGCAGCAGGACCTGGGACACCACTGCTGGGGGAAGAAGAGGGCTGAAGGCTGGAAGCTCAGATCCGGATGCTGGTTGCAACTTTATTTTCATAGTCTGAAAGACAAAACAAAATGAATGCCTTTTGGTCCACGCTGAAGAGCTGGCAGTATTACCAAGCCACAGAGCTAGTTTAAGATGTCAGACAGATTTTGTCATTTAATGAAATGCACGCCTATCCACAGCCTACCTCTAAAAGCAGATATTCTTAAACAGACGATTCTTTGCTGTGCATATGGACAGAATAGGTGCCTTACCAGGAGGCTAAAGCAGAGTATCTGGAGCCCCATTTCTTTCTCTGAAGGCTAAGGAGCCACACTGAAACAGGCACCTGGGCCACAGGCACCTGGGCCACAGGCACCTGGGCCACAGGCACCTGGGCCACAGGCACCTGGGCCACAGGCACCTGGGCCACAGGCACCTGGGCCACAGGCACCACCATACAACTGGTTTACAGTTCAGAGAAAACGAGCTGTGCAATTTCCAATATACAAGACAAATTCTAAGCACAAGATGTCAAACCTCCTTCTCAGGACATTTCTGAGTAGTCACACTCCCTTTTATTCATCATT
Organism: Cygnus atratus; assembly: GCF_013377495.2. Taxonomy (NCBI): domain Eukaryota; kingdom Metazoa; phylum Chordata; class Aves; order Anseriformes; family Anatidae; genus Cygnus; species Cygnus atratus. Next base: position 748,967 of record NC_066376.1, read on the forward strand.
GGCTCCTTACCTTTGGGACTGCAGCCTGGAACACTATGTCCTTAATTGGCTGAGCCGATGTGCTCAGCATGGAGAGAACCATCACCAGCACATCTGGTCTGCCAGGAGCTGGGTCTCTGGAGAAGTGGAGCATAGCCTTGAAACCGTTCCTGTCATACACTGTAAGGGGACAGATATCGCCTGCCGGAGACAAAAGCGAAATAAGAAACAAAGCATAGATTGCCCCTCCCTTCTGAGGGCAGAACAGCGAAGACAGGATAAGGAACAGCAAAAGGAGACACTCAGACAAACTTGTACTTCCTCTAGCAAACTCACAGGCCAAGCAGCATACAGCGTTTGGCCATGACTTACATTTCACCTCCAGGACACAGAAAGGAATCTGAATGTCTGAATTAGGTACAGGACAACTAGTAGCTCAGTTGTTAACAGTCAGTCAGAGAGATCAGGTATGAATCCAAAAGGGAAGTTGGGAAAAGCAAAAATATAACTTCAACACATACAGAACTTAGCCCCTTATTGCTGGGGTAAATCCACACCTATCGCCATCCAGCCTTTCCAAAACCAGACAAGTCCCGAGCTTGAGAGTGAAGTCAGAAGACAACCGAGTCAGTATGTCTTTGCACCTGTACTCTTCAAAAATAACAATGGCCAAGACTCTGCAGTCCTCCTCTAACAGGACATGCCCTATAGTGAGACGCTGGGGTGCCACGTACCCTGGGTAACACTCACTCCATGAAGTGCTTTCAGACAGTGTTAAATCAAAAAGTGCAGGTGGGAAGAACAGCTCTGCCTTAGGAAGTGGGATAACTCCCATGCACAGATATCTCGTAAGCCTCTGGAAAAGAATTGCTTGAAGTTTGATTAAAGATGCTAGGGCCAAAAAGTTTAGAAGCACACTAAGATTAGCCAGGACAGGAAACTCCTGACTACTGACGAGGGAGGACAAGGACATTTCCACGGAATAACTCCTAGAACTTGCTCAAATTCTCAGATACACTAAGTCCTTCATAAAATACTCTATTTTTCTCCAGCTGACCCTCACAACATGAAGATACTTTGGCTTTCTTGTTCCCGTGCAAAAATCACAATAAGAGCTCTATTAAGCAGAGCCAGGGCACAGAAATTATTGCACTTACTCGGTGTAATTGAAATTAAAGGGACAAAAAGGTTTGCTAGAGAAACATCATTGGAAGCTGGATGCAAAGAGGCAGCAGGCTTCTGCTCGTAGCCTAGGCTGGAGAATGAAGGATCTGCCATTGAGCTATTTGGAAGATCTGGAAAGGACAATTTCATTGGTGACAAATCCCTGGAAAGAAAAGCATGTAGAAAGCTTTTATTAACTGGGAAGACTACATGGTATACACCATTTTCTGCTGTGTCCATTTTTGCGTTCCCAATCCCTCATCCCTTTTATGTATAAATAAAGTACAAGTTTACTCTCTGAGTTCTAAAAAAGCTTGAAAATTGCCTCTATTTTATATAGAAGAAGCTGCTGCTTCAGTGTTCATTAAGGCAGACTTTGGTTTCTGTTACTGTCATGAAACTTTGTTCCAGGGCTCTGGAGGCCTGTGCAGGCTCTCTGGGGCTCTAGTCAGTGAGATTAAAGTAAGTTCTAGCTCAAAGACAATGCAGACGGCTAGGAATCTCCAGTAAAATTGCTTGGCCTCTGTTATGACAGGCTGGATAAGCTCATCATAATGGTCACCTACTCTGAAGATCTGTGGAGATTAATTTGGTTCATAAACTGTTAGGTTTCTAATGAATGCCAGGAAACAATCTTCTCAGAGCCTGAAAAAAGCTGGGGAAAGTATTTTCTGAGTCACAGATTATTAAAGGAGACCTGTCTGTAAGGTTTTTGTTCCTTTAGCTCAAGAATACCTTGTTAAGCCATAGGATTCGTTCTACCACATTTCTGACCCTTTGAAAGTCATAGTGTGGAATTAGAATAAACAGGTGCACGAGTGCTGCTTAAGAGCTGATGCGTGGATGGGTAGCTTGCCATCATTAACCAGATGTAGTTAAAAGGTTTTCCCAACCCTCACTGCTGTAAAACAATACTTCTCATCTCCAAAGTCAGACTGGACTGCACAGGGCTTGCTTACAAGGATAATGTCTTGGTCCTGGGAGGTGGAGAGAACTGATCAGCCAGGCCCTGAAATTCATTCTTCAATGAAGACCTGTCTTCCCAGCTCTCCTTCAGTTCCAGTGTTTCAACAGCACTTACAATTTCACTATATCCATTGTGTACACCAGTCTGAAAAAAAGGTACTTCTGGTTTATAATACTACTTAAGGTATAAATATATGTGAGTAATCTTGTTGCAAACTGCAATTTATAAAGTCATTACAGAGCAGGAAGATTCCAATTTCCATTCAGAACAGAGGGACTTAAAAAAAAAAAAAAAAAAAAAGGCTGCCAGAGAAAGCTAGGAGATCAAAAATGCTATCTGAGTTTTGTCCTTTGTATTTTACGGACTAAAGTACCTGAGGATCACTAACCTCTGCCACTCCAAAGTCAGGTGGTGGTTTCTGTAAAACAGGAGAGTTGCTGAGTCCTAAGAAAGATGCCAAAAGCACGGATCAATTACAGGAAGCAATTGTTTTCCATACGTTCTTCCTTTGTTGTCTAACAGCAGTTTGACTACAGTTTAACACCATTAAAGAAACTACAGTCCTGAAAACTCTCCCTAGCTAAAAGGGTCTACGTTCTGTTAGGACCAACACTAAAGTCAAAGTTCTTCTACATTTGTTAAGTACCATGAACTCTAGTAACAAGGATAGCAGTACTGAACTGTGCATACAAACCTATTAACTCCTCCTCCAGCAGACAACTGGAGGTGGTGCTGCTGTGTCGGGAGGCAGTGGTTATGTCTGAAAATTGGTCCGTAGGAGACTGGCAGGTCGCCTCCAGTTCAGAGAAGTCAATCAACGTATAGCTCTTCATCCGTCTTGGGGCTGGCCGACATGCTTTGGAAAAAGCAGAAAGAGTTAAAGAGAAGCCTCCTAAAAGGAACAGTGTACACCTGGCTACAAGCAAATACTAAAGGACTCAGGTGAAGAACTCCAGGAACATTTTCAGTCAACCAAATGTAAAAGAAAATGATCACTACATAGTAGTTTTCCTGTGTTACAGGATTTTCTCCACATCTGGTCTCCAAGAAGCGCTTCCCCTTCCAAGCTCCATTCATACACAAAAAGCAGGAAGCACAACTGTCACGGAACACTGCAGGATCCTCTTTACCTGGTGCATCAGAGAAGCCGGTGACTGAACCTCCTCCACCATCATCTTCATGGTTGGCTACAACCTGCCTGCACCGTCCCAGCGCCTGTGTGAGCTTGTCGTTGGCCTGCAGTATCTCGGCTGGGAAACAAAGAGAAGCAGGGGAAGACTTGCACTCAACATGATGAGCTATTGCCTTCGGATCCTTTTCTTCTGCACGGCTCTCCACCCAGCGTCCCCATTTTGCACGTTTTTCATTCTGTTTTCTGAAGCACAGCATTTTGCACACACATTCATTGATTTCGGTCTTCTCTGTAATTTATCGAGACCACTGATCTCCAAAGTACTTTACAGTCCCTGCATCTCTTATGCACTTTGTCATCATCTGGAAGCGTTATGGGTGTACGTGAGTCTATTATACAACACTCTACAGCAGAACAACCCTGGCACTCCTGGGTCTGAATAAAATTTTCAAGGCACAGATTAGCTCTTTGCTGTTTAAGTTGTCTGCATTTTCAGCAAGGCATCATTTCAGTCATGTTTTCAAGACAAATAGATAAGACTATGAAATGCAATACTCTGGGAAGGGCTAAATTTCACAACCGTGGAATTAAAAGATTCTGCTCATATAATCCTCCTCTTTCTATTATCTACAAAATTCAAAAAGCATTCTCCCCTTTGATATAGATAGGGAAAAACTACCATCTCTCTAGAGAAAAGCCCTCAAAAGCTCAGATTCTCAGAACAGTAGGACTCCACAAATTCTGAAAACCACCTTTGATGGAAGAAACTGGATTCATCATTTAACTTTGGGCTCCAAGTGAAAAGTAACAGATTCCTTGCAGAGAAATAAGAGAATTCTTATGCCACTTCTCATGGACACGGTTTAAAAGACCAAGTACAAAAACTTGGCTCACAAGTACCTAAACGCTTCTCCTCTGTGGAAAGGAATACATCACTTATGAAAGCAAGTTAGATGAATTTAAATGCAATGAGTTCCAAAGACAGTGTTGGCTCTTACCTAGAGCATCATCGTCATCAACTGTCTCACTGGCAAGGCGAAAGAGCAGCGGCCTGAGCTTCTCACAGCGTTGAAACAGGTTCTACGAAAGGAAATGTTTCATGTCATTGCTTGGGAGATCCTGTGCACTCTCAACACTTCTCTCCATCCAACCATCTGTAAGCAATGCTACCTCTAGAACAGCAAGATGCATATCCTGCCGAAGGTCCAGACAAAGGATATCAATGCTGCATGTTGCTGCACTCTTAAAATTCACAGCGACCTGGAAGTACAGCCACTGGAACAAGTGGTCTTACTAGCATCTCCTCCTCAGTCACATCTCATCTATGCATACAGGTGTAAGGTAAGGCAGTGTTCAAACTTCCAATTTAAAATAAAAAAGCATCCATGGATGTAAGAGGAGTGAGAGGGAAGTATTATGACCATCAGTTGCAAATACCAGACAGTGCAAAGACCTTTATGGCTCTCTTTTCAGTGTTTTAGGAAGTGGGAAGGCACAGTGAAAGCCACTTTTTTTTCCAGTCTGAAAGTAGTCTCTGCCACCTCCTTATAGCCACAGTCCTCCCAAAAGAAGCTAACTCCAAACACTGCTGTCACACGGGGCCACAGGAGAAGTTCTTACCTACAAAAGTTCAGTTGTCTGTAGTTTTGTTTTGCCTTTTATTTTTTTTTCTTTTTAATTTGAGAATACGGTAGGCATCTTAGTGGAGTTTCAGTTATTTGGAGACCATAAAGCTATTCTGACAGCCCTATTAGTAACAACAAATGTTTCCTTAATTCACTAATACTTAAGAAGGATTATGTGAATAATTTATAAAGCAGACTAGTGAACTCTAGGCAGAAAAAGGGGAATCACAGAAACCATAGAAGCTGAAGAAACCAAAAGTTTTAAGCTGCCCTGATCAGACCTGTTCACACCCACCTAACCATGGCTGGACTAAAGGGAATTCCCATGTGTTACTCCACTGTTAGAGGAAGAACCATTTCCCCGTAAGATACCACAAGAAGAGCAGATAAATCTGAACAGAAACTCAAAGTGGCACATCAAAAGCCAGTTCCATTCCAATTTCTATTACTCAGACAAGAGGGACATTGCTCATCGGGTATGCTGGAAGCTATTCCTGCTGTGGTAACGTGCTTTCCCTTGCAAAAACTGAGTGCAGCTTGCTGCCCTTTGAAACCTGTTGTCCTGAGCCCTCCCAGGCATAGCCAGCCAAAAGAACCTCTTAAGCAGTAAAAAGAAACGTCTACCTGGAGTGTCTCATGGTCAGATTTGGATAATTCTTGTCTCTTGTAATTTTCCAGCAATTCATCCATTTGTTTAACATTCTCGGAAACCTCACCGATTGTATTCACTCTTTTGGACACCTTGGCTGACTTTTCTTGTTCCTTTGATGAAAAATAAAACAAAAATAGATGATGATTTAACTAATAAACACAGTGCACATGCTTTTATCTGGGTCACTCCGGATAACTCTTGTTGCGGGACTGCTTCCTATTAACACATTACTGAAGGTACACGGCACCACAAAGCCACGTGCGTAACACCTCCATGAAGAGCTTCAGCACTGGTGCTGTGCCACTCCTACATGCCCAGAGACGAGGCAGAACACCTCCTGCCCTCCTCAGGAGGGGCTGGCCAGGGTGTGCTGGTGTACAAGGGATTCATTTCAGCACAGGCACAAGACAGCCTTCAAAATTTGTTAGGAGTTGGTGGCTTCTGCCATACAGAAGAAAACACTCTCAAATTGACTGCAAAGATTTTTTTAAGTCAGGCCGAATCTCCCCTTTGTGCAGAGAAGCGGGGTGCCCTTTCAGATGGAAAATGAAAACCAGACACACACACACACAATGCCTGCAGGAAAGAGACAGTTCTGTACAGATGTAGCCTTTCTCTACCTGGGAACTGAGTTTATTTTTGGAAACCTCCTATCACTAATGCAGAACTACTGCTAGGATGCCACTAAAGAGAGAGCATCCTGCCACACATGCTCCTGGGAATAAATATTCCCTCTTCCTAGCAATTGGCGTACGTTAGGGAAACAAAATAAGACATCTTGCACTGTAACTTCAGAATAACAAATACTGAAAACTCATCTCTCCTCTGGAGTAGCGTAAACGGTTCACCTGAAGCTGAACTCTGGGCCAGGCTCCCATTACCACCTGTTGGTACTGCCTTTAACGCCAGTACGGCGGCAGACACTACGAAGGTCGTATACAGAGGGCCCACTGTCAAAAACTGAATTGTCGAGTCCCTTCTCATCCTCTCCTGCCGCAAACAACTTCTGACCAGAGGAACTGCCAGCTCTCGCGAATACCTACCTCTTTAATCATGCTCTTGATCAGACGGTTGGCAGCCTGCAAGTCTTCAGAGTGGCTGCTCTTCAAAAGCCTTGCTAACAGCTGTTGAGTGGAGACCATTGGACAGCAGTCAGTAACATGCTCTAGGCACTGTGCTACAGGTACACCTCACAACAGAGCAGATATTCATAGACACCCACTGGCACAATTGTCTCTATAACCCTGGAAATACGTGGGGTTATGTCTTGTAATCTGGCAGAGGAACAGCAGTCAAAAGTGCACAAGCAAAGCTGGTAATTACAGGTCAGGCTGAGAAAAAACAGAGCTGGCTCTGACACGTTCTGTCTTTGTGGCAGGGCTCCTTCACCCCCCCGCTTTTCTCCATGTCTAAGAGCAGGGTAACAACAGCCCTCGGGTTCCCCAGCACTTGCTCACACTGATTATTAGTTTGTAACACTTCAAAGGCCTACCATTGTAACATGGAACAGATCTGAAGTTCCACACCCAAAGTAGAAGCTGAGCAGTAGGAAACCGAGGAAGTGCTTGAACCATGGGGACTTCCAAGAGTGCCCTGAATACAGGCTCACACTGCAGCATTGGTCCATCTCTGCCAGCCTGCCCTCCACCAACAAAGAAAATGCTTGTACTGGGCCGGGGCAGAAGCCCTCAACAGCCCCGTGGTTCAGGCACTCACTCAGGAAACAGGAGCTATAAGCTCAAGCCCCTGTAGCAAACATGGATTTATTTATGCAACAGAAAGCAGCTCAACATAGACAGATTAGAACAAACGCTTTCCGGAACAGCCCAAAGGCTGATTATTTGTTACCAGGAGCATGGGAAAAAGGGAGAAAATGACCCAAGCCCTGGGCACGGCAAAGGAGCACTCTCGTTTACAGGGTGCTTGGGAATAGGCACTCCCTGGCTCTGCAGGGCCTGGAGAAGCCTTCCCTCAGGAAAGGTCAATAGGAACTGAGTTATTTCTGTAAAAACGTTTCACTTTTACCACGCAACATTTTCTGACAGAGTCTCAAAGAATTTTCACTCTCTACTTCTAGCCGTGGTACAGCAAGAAGTATCAGCAATATCCTGATGACATTCTGTGACACAGCAGGAGCCGCCAAAATAGGAACGAGCATGTTTTCTCAACACTGAAACTTAGAGGGGGAGTGGGGAGGAAAGCCTTAAGGTTTACCTTGGATTTCTCTTCATCTGTGTCAAAAATAGAATTCTGAGGTCTTGGAGAAGGAGGAGGTAAAATTTTGTCTTCTGGCAATTTGGGGTCTTCTTTTACAATCCCTGGAACAGGTAGCAATATTTGTTCAGCGATGCCCGAGCTGCTGAAACACTGATGCTCAACAGCACGCTGGATTTTGTGCCTAGCTCCTTCATCCATCCCCACGAGTTTGCAGAACGAGACAGAGAAGCAAGGAAGGCGTTGCCTTCGCACACACCTCAGACAGGAAGACTTCCCTCTCTCCCTTGAATTAAACAAAACAAAGGGCAGACGACTTCCCGGGTGGGAAATACGACACGGGTGTATCGGCGGGCGCGCAGCCCCTGCTCTGCTGCCACAGCACCACCAGCTGAGGCACCCTGGCTGCCAGACGCCTCCGCTCGCCGCAGGCAGGTCGCGGCCGCACGGAGCAGATGCTGCGCCACCCCTGGGCGGCCCTGCAGCCCCCAGCAGCCCCCAGTAGCCCCCTCCCTGTTCTACCCAGCCGGTGCCCAGCCTGCCCCTGAGCCCAGCAAGCCTGTGGCCCCCTGGGGAGCACCTGCAGCAGCTGGCCCTTCGGCACACAGCGGTGCCCTCTAAGTAAGGAACAGATCCAAACCCCGACTTCAGAGCTCTCTGAACCCATCACTTCATAATCCCAGGAGAGCATTCCAGGGCAAAGAGCACTCTGAATTTGTCCCATACCTCTTCCACACACAATAGGCGTGAGCACTGTGTGAACGGAGGCCACAAGGCTAGACTGATCTTTGACTCAACAAAGCTGTTCTTTGGTAAATCTCTAAACAGTCACGTGCACCCTTGAGTACCCCAACAGCCTTGTAAGTGTGGCCCTTGTCCCTTTTCCCTTACACACAACATTTTACAAAAAAGCTGAGTCACAAAAGCAGAGGGGACAGATACGTGTGATCTAAAGCCACGTGACTTCAAAAGTTGAAAAGGAAGCTGCAATAACAGAAGTAAACCTTGTTTCTTCAGCATCTGATAAGCATCCCGGATTTTAACTTCCTGAGGAAACCAGACCGTCCAACTGAATATTACTTCTGTGACTCTTGACTTGACTTTTTCTGAAGACCAGGTTCCATAGTACTTGGAAAAAGAAAAGAAAAAAGTAAAATAAGAAAAAGAGATCAAAACCACAGAGTTTGTGCCAAACAGGACATGCGGGTCTAGCCCCAAGTTGTTTGGGTGCAAAGATCGAGTAGCAAATGGATTCCTGTAATACATGCACAGTGCTGTCAACTGCATTCTGCAGTATATATGGAATAGTGTGCATGGCTGTGGGTGGGAACAAAAGGACTATGTGTATAGTAATTACATAAATATTATATGACAAGCAAAATGAAACCATCTCAAAGCTTCTCTGAGCAGTTACTGAATCTGAAACCAAAAGTATTTTTTTTCTTTTTTGAATTTCAGCGAAAACAGTTCTGTGCTCAGCTTTAAATACTTTCCTTAACTGTTTGCAATACAAATAGACCTGGAGAAATGAAAACTGAACAAAACTAGAAAGGGAAGTTATCTTTTTTCAGCATTTGGATATTTTCTCTGATTTCTCTTATTATTGCCATGAGCACTCACTTTAAAGTGCTACAAAAACCATCAGGAAGAATGATAAAAACCACATACAAACTTCCGAAACACAAGGTGTTTTAAACTCATATAATAACTCTTTTGTCAGAACAGCAAACTCACTCTCCAAAGTAATATATTCTTTAAACTTTGTTGTTTCACTGAAATACCTTTACCAAACCCGTGACTGAGAGAAGAGTTTTTGTTGTTCTGTTAAACATTTCACTGAAATTGGTGAGACATCCCTGCCGTCGAACTGATGTAACGGAAAATGAAGCCTTTGCAAGTGGTAAATGTGTGCTGTAGCCACTAATAGAGGGAATCGATTAGTGGGCTGCTGGGAAGGGTGTTTAAGAACGTCTCAGGCCTGCTATTTGATGCAAAGACCAACGTGTGAAGATCACGCAGTCTCTGATAAAACAGATCTCTACTTTTCATCATGAGAGCCACGGTCAGTGCACCGCAGTGCATTCCCTCTGAACTCTCCTCACTTGGCTTTTAAAACTGAAGTTCCCATTTCTGATCGTTGCTTCGCTTCTCAGGAGGCAGAGGTTACACTCGGGAAGAGAAGTGCACCACAGCAGGGAGCAGCAATGAATATACTCCAAGCCAGAGAAGCAGAGCAGCTGGAAGGGACTTTGTTTGCACGTTAGCTACGGAAGATCCCTTCCAACCTCACTCTCAGCTCTGCCCTCAACTGGCAGGCAGGCACAGACGGGGCTCGGAGCGCCCTGCCCAGCTTTCAGGACACTCCCAGCAGGACCCCAAAGGGGGCTGCACAAATGCACAACTACCACACGACGGTGGAGCAAGCACGGCAAAAGTGCTGCTGAAGCCCAGTCCCCCCTTGTCCTTTTTAGGCCGAACCTGCCTCATGAACAGGACCCAAACCCAGGGTAACCATCGGCATGAGAAAGCAACAAGGACAGCAGGCTGAGCACAAGAGTTTGAGGACGGAACATAAGAAAACATGGGAGAGGCTCCTGGTATCTGTCCTCTGCCACTCCCCGACCAAAGCTCTCTAAGTCACTGAGATGCAAAAGGGCCACAGGCTGAGGCCCCCAGGAACAATTCCAAGCTCGCCCAAACTTTGTCACAGCAGAGCTAAGAGAAACCACAAGGAAAAAGCTTTTCGTGGAAAGAGTCCTTGGCTTATGGAGAAGAGAGAAAATACCCGTGTTCAGTGAGACTGTACTACCGGTTGTGACGTACAAGACACAAAGCGCCTCGCGCACACTCAACTTCGCAGAGAACGCAACAAGACGCTTTCTACATTTCCTTCGTACTCCATGTCCTTTTCCTGCTAACCCTAAGAAGGGTTAAAATTATTATACCTTTTACAGAAAAATTCACTTCTAATCCTTGTGCTTGAAAGTACAGAACAGAAACTCTGTTCTACTTCTGTGAGAGATTAATTTTAAGTTTTCATATCCATGGTGAAATAAACGTGTCCCATTTGCTACGTGCAGCGTAACCACAACCACCTACCTTTGGGGAAAGCACTTTAATCAGCTCATTCAGAAACCTGAATTTTGCTATTTCATTGTGAAATTTCTCACCGCAGTTATTCACACACGTCTCCAGCACCTGCAGAAAACAAACCAGTACCAAACAGAAACTGAACACAAAAGCCTTGGGGAATTTTTAAAAAACTTGCTGTTAAGATACAATATCCATGAGCTTTCTGGCGCTGCATGCACACACACACACGCACACAAGATACTAAGGAAGTATCAAAAGTTTCTTTTCTTCATCCAGCCTTCCTAAGCAGCACACTTACATCTGCTCTGTTCTCCCCATCACTAACTTCTGGACCCACTGACCCCACGGCAAGACCACAGCTGAAACAAGAGCTGCAGACCTCTTAAGTACCTCAGCAGAACGCTATGGGAAGGAGCAACAGAAATTACACCCTCCACTATGCCCTGGGTTCTATATCCATTGTGCAATGTAAAAAAGCACACGTAAAAGAGAGACATCCAAGAGAAAAAGAAGACCGGACAGCTGCACTGTCTCCACCCCACAAACTGCATTTCCAAATAACTACTGCCTCTCCTTGCACGTGGGTGAAAGCACTTACTGTCAGAGCATGGAGAGCTTCCGTCTCTTGGGGCGATTGTATTTTATGCGCCAGCAGCCTCGGTGCAAGCGATGGGCTGGGGAGCAACAGAAGCAAGTCAGACAACGCACTGGTTCCCAAGAAAAGCAAATACTGCTAATTCTGCCCTGCAGAGAGTAGCAGTCACCAGACGCATGACGTGCCACGTCACTGACGCCTCTCCCCGGCACAGGGCTGGCCTGGGGTCCCTACACGCACACGGGGTGCGACGGGCAGATGTCAGCAGCCCGTGGTGCCCCAACACACGGTACGACAGCCCCGCCGGAGGCTGTCCTCTCGGAAGCGAGCCCGTGGGACAGGCCGGGTGCTTTGCTGGGCAAGCACCTCAAGAACTCGTCCTTCGGCGCCAGGAGCTTCGACTCCCAGCCCGGTGCAGAGGCCGGCCGGCTGCCGGTGCGTGCGCACACACTGCTGGGGGTGCCGGCGGCCGGGCGGCGGGCTCTGGGTGTAGGGGCGCCCGCTCTCAGGGAACGGGCGACCGCCGGGCTGCGACAGCTCATCCGCCTAACTGCTCCTGCTCCTCTCACAAACCGCAGGCCGGCAGCGGGAAGGCCGGGAGGGATCTCCCGGGTCCGCGAGGAGAGCCGGGGCGGGGGGCGGGGGGGCCGCCCCCGCGAAGCCCCGCGGCAGGCACCGCCCGGGCTCGCCAGGGCACGGAAGGCAGGAGCCGCTGCCTCCGGGAGCGCGGGGACGGGGAGCCCGGCCCTGCCGCCCAGCCTCTGGGCAGCACCCCGCTGCGGCTCGCCGACCCGCTCCCGGTCGGGCCCCTTCGAGCGGCGGAGCCCCGGCAGCGCCCGGCCGCCCCCGGGCCGCCCCCGGCTGCGGTGCGCGCGTCCCGCTCCGCGCCCGGCACCCAGGCGAGCTGGGGCAGCCCCCGGCCGCCTTACCCGGCCGCGTCCGCCTCCACCTGCTCGCAGAACCGCTGGATGCTCTCCCACTTCTCCCCGGGGACGCTCGGGTCGGTGGCTTCATCTTGCGCGGGGAACACAACGGGGCTCAGCGCGCGGGGGCGGCCCCTGGGGCGCAGCGGGGAGCCGCGCGGCGCCACTGCCGGTGCCAGCCGCCGGGAGGACGGAGCGGCACGGAGCGGCGAGGGGCCCGGCACGGCACGGCCCGGGCCGCCCGGCTGCCGCGACCCCCCCGCGGGCACCCGGCCCCGTCTCCCCCCCCGTCCCCGTCCCCGTCCCCGTCCCCATCCCGCCCCGCCGCCGCCCCCTCCCCACCTCCCCCGGTGCCCCCGCTCGGGGCGAGGCCGCCCCGGCCCCGTTCCGGCCCCACGCCCCCGTCCCGGTGCCGGTGCCGCGCTCACTGAGCCACCGCTGCAGCCGCCCCGCGCCGTCCATGGGCCCCCAGCGCCCCGCCCCGGCGCAGGGCGGGCAGGAAGCGGCGCGGCCGGGCACGGCCCCGCGGGGCGGCCCCGGGGGGAGCGCGGGGAGCCCCGGCCCAGCCCCAGCCCCCCGGGACGGCTCGGGAGAACCCCCCCGGTCCGGCGGCGGGCCCCGCCCCTCCCGCCCGTCCCCCCCCCGGCGCCAGGCTCCCCAGGGCACCGGGGCCAGCCCCGCTCCCCGTCCGCGCGGTCCCGCTGTAAGTGCCGGTGTCTGTTTGACCCCAGCCGGAAAACCGGGCCGCGGCCACAAGAGGAAAGCACGAGGACAGACCCACACCTGCGTTCAGCTCCACTTGGCACGGGGACGTACAGACCCGCAAACGTCACGCACGGTCCAAAGCCCCCCTCACGCGACCCAGGACAGAGGACAGTCGTGCCGTCACCGCAAGGTACGGGTCTAAGACAAGGACAGGCGGTGCCTGCGCCATCGGCATTCCAGGGTTAACCCCCGCAGTCATTTGTCCCGTATCAGCTGGAGAGTGCTTTGCGTATCCTTCCGCACACTTCTCTGGGTCCCAGCGTCACCATCATCTCAGCCACGCTCGGTCCGTGCTGAAACGCACAAGAAGTCATTGTACAAATGGAAACTCACGCTTCTCAGTACAAGTGGCTGCATCGTCAGGCAGGAAGCGACAAGTGATTAGCTATCAGATCGCTGTTACGCCAAGGGCAGGGCTTTTCTTAGCAATCTCAAAGCAAGATTTATTTATTTTTTTCCTCCCAAAGTACTAAAGTACTGACTGCCAAAATACTAAGACTGATCAAACTGAACCAAAAAGACCGCTGGTCCAGAAGTTCTTCTAACTTCACGTTTGTGACCAGCACATTCATGCCTTAACGATTTCTGCCTTTCTGAAACTTTCAGAGCGGCCTTTCTTCCAGAACTGCACATCAGTACTTTCACTCTTAACAGCAACTGATGTCAATTCTTGCAGGATGTACAGCCAAAACACCAGTATCTTGGTATCAGAGAGAAGATAGCTGTTTAAAAAAAATAAAAAAACCACAGCCACAAAAAGAGAAGGTCCCAGTCTCAGAATTCTTTCTTTACCTGTTGTCCACTGAGAGCCAGGCGAAGGAGCTTCATCATACTGCTGTACTTAGTCTCTCTGGTTTGCTTCTGAAGGTTTCTGAGGTCTTTGTTCAACTCCTCCGTGGTCAAAACAGCTGTTTGTCTCGTCATAAGCCTTTAGGAAAGAAGATGCCCTTACAATCTGGGGACGTACAGCACACAGGACTCCTACCCAGAAGCATCGAGTGACTTAGAGAACTGCCAGCTGCCTCAGGCTGGTTTTGCAAAGTCTTCTGGCAATGCTACCAGTTCAGGGTTTACTCTCCTGCCCTCAGAGAACTGCAGAATGCCAGCTAGAGACCAAGAAATGGAAGCCAGAAAATCCCCCCCAGGGATGAGCTTTTCAGAAGTGACGGTGATTCTGACTGTGCAGGGACTGGGTTAATTCCAGAGACCCAGGAGTTTGGTTACGTGATCCGAATACACATCGACCAGAAGCGCCTTGCTCTTCTCCAGTCAGATGCTACAACAGATAGAAGCACGGGAGATCTGGGGCACGGGAAAACCCTGACAGAGCTTTCTTCGTTAGCACCACGTGGGCACACAAACTCCGCTCTGCTTGGTGCTTTACAAAATCTAGGCACGACGATTCTTGCCTAAGAGCATTAATGTAAGCGTTCCTGCTGGTAAGCAGCCTTTCAGTTAAAGACACTCAGAACTCCTCCCCGGTCCTTAGCGACAGCACATTCTGAAGTAAACCAGAACAAATGGAAACCACGAGCGTGTCCAACGGGAGTACAGCAGCCAGGAGCAAAGCTCTGGGGCAGACAGGTGGGTGCGTACAGAGCTGCAAAAAGACACTTACCCTAAGACTAGTTTCCCTACGTCATCTGCTTCTGCAGAAATAGTTTGGAGCTGCTCTCGGGACACTGAGGGCCTAACCCACAAGTAAGCATAGTCACACGACACCAGGTTCTTCAGGAGGCTTACGTGACCCTGGAGGAAGAAAGCAAAGCTGTCAAGACTGCAGGCTAAGGTGAGGGGGTGAGGAGGGAGGTGACTTCTGCTCTCTGGACTTCACAAGCAATTGAAGAGGGTCCAAACACACCGCTGCCTTGCACTTTGTACCTGCTCGAAAGAAACGCGAACTGCTGACATTTCGGCTGCTTCGTTTTTGCACAGCCGTAACTAGCTGGTGTGAACGAGGACACAGAAGCAGCCTGCGGGGCTGCCGTACGAGTCCTGCTCAGCCACATGCAGCTGACTCAGAGTTCGGCCCTGGGAAGCGGCTTGCCACACTCATCGCTGCCTCTCATCAGACGCGTAGGAAGTCACGTGGCCGGCCCAGTCCCCGCTGCCACAGCCACCCTCGTGCTAACAGACGGGGACTTTGCTTGCCCTTTTAAGACCACTTTATTCTCTGCAAGGAATTCACCAGATGCTACGGCAGCATCCCAGGGGCAGACTGGGAAACTGCTGGCTTCACCCTCTTTCCTGACATTGGGAAGAGCCACGGCATCTTCCACCCTCTCCACAGCCTACGCGGCTTTTCCCTCGGACTGGCAGGGACAGCCACCTGCTGTTTGCGGGCTGCAGAGCTCAGGCCACAGCAACGCCCAGAACTCAGCTGAGTCTCCACACAGGAATCCCACAAAACCACGGCGCCCCATGCTCCAACACTCCCCGAAGCAGTAACACAACGCTACCGCTTTTCATACTTTTCTCATCAGGAGGACTTGCTCCACGTACTCCTTTTCTAGAACCTCTTTATCCAGTTCTTGGTCCCCATAGACACGCTCCACCAGCGACTGCAGCTCCCGAATTAGCTTCTGCCGTAGCTCTTCATTCTCAATGTGCCGAGTGAGGTGCACCCTGTGACAAGGGAAAAAACTGCATTTAGACCGCTTTGGGTTAGTTTGAAGCTAATGATCTCAATCTCACAACACTTACCAATTAGAACTGTACACCCGCTAGAAAAGCAACATCGAACCCCAGACAGACGTCCTACAACAGACTATGCAGATTTAACGTTACCGCTGGTGCTTGTACCTGTTGAATTCCGGGAGTTTCTCAAGATCCAGTAAGGCGGAATGGGTTGTAATTCTGCCGATTTCAAACTGCGAGATCAGCTCCTCCAAAGTCCTCCCCATCTGCTTCTCTGCAACATATCCCAACGAGGTTAAGATATGCATTCGCTCTCCAGCGGAGAACTAAAGTCACCGCTTTTCCTTGCAAACCACAGGCTCAGCGCTGGTGCGGCACACAGCCAAGAAGTGACAGAGGAGGGCTGCCCTCCACAGTGCTGACAGGAAGCAGCGACATACGAGGAGGGAACTTCTGGCAGGCGTGCACTGGAAGTTGCCCTCTTTGGACAAGCTGACTCTGTGAAGGAACTAGAAACTGGGACATTCTGCCTGGCTCTGTTACACCCTACAGTGAAACACCCCTTGCATCATTCAGCCCAGCAGAAATAACGCCTGGCCAGGAGGCTTCGCTGTCCAGTAAAGGTTTCATTCCCAAGCAAAGTTCCTGAAACACAAGTTAATGCAATAGTCACACGGCAAGAGCAACAAAAGGAGTAACTAAGTCAACCTCTCACGGTCTTTCAGGTTAATCAAGAAGTGTGAAAGATGTATTACTCGACTGCAATCATCAACCACAGAATAGAAGTTTTCCCAAGAGTTTGCAGAAGGTTTCTTCACCTTGAGAAGAAGGCTGTCCCCAGGGAAGTCATTAAGCCTTAGGCTCCACTTGAGTGGCTACCCAGGGACAGAGATGTTCCCACCATCCCAGGCCGCCACCGAGGCCTTCCCAGGAGCTCTACGGAAGCCCCGGCAGCACTTCAGCCACAGAAGCCCCTTCAGACCGGTTGCTTGACTACTATTTCCTGCTCCTTTCAAACACCGTCAAAGCTCTTGAATATTGGAATAAACCTAGCCCTTTGCCCAAAGTCAGCATCACGGGGTATCCCAGCGAGCGCTAAGCCTGCTCCCCTTACCTGCAAATCCAGAGCCACAACTGGTGACAACGTCCAGCAGAGCCTCTGGCAAGTAGCCGTCCTGAGCAAAGCGCTCCAGAAAGACGTCCCCCTGCCTTTTCGACAGCTTAGCACCGTCTTTGTTCAGAAGCAGCGGGAGGTGACCAAACTGGGGGGGATCCCAGCCAAAGGCTTTGTAGAGAAGGAGGTGCTTGGATGTCGAAGTAAGCCACTCAGTTCCTCGCAGAACGTGGCTGATGGCCATGTAGTGGTCATCCACCACGTTTGCCAGGTGGTAGGTGGGGAAGCCGTCCCCCTTAAGAATCACCGGATCGCCTTCCACCTCGGCCACTTCGTGCTTGTTCCAGCCGTAGACCAGGTCCTGGAAGGGCTCCACGCCCTTCTCCAGCCGGAAGCGGACCACCCAGTCAAGGCCCTGCGACAGCTTCTCAGCCACTTCTCTGGGCGTCAGGTGCCGGCAGCGGTTGTCGTATCTTCGAGAAAGGAGAACGCAGGTCTCAGGTTAACACACACCGACCCCAGCCACGCTTACATTCGACGGAATCTACACGAATTCGTGAATTTCAGCTGTGGTCTGCCCATTACACGTCCAGTCAGCTTCTCATCTCTGGACGTCACTCCCCTCAGCTTCTGAGGTGCCCTCAGACGGGAGGTAACAATCCCGTCGCACACACCTTGTCCTAAGCGACTGGGAGCGCGCAGCACAGAGGCGGCGACCCGGGGGAGAGGGCTGCCTACCGCGGGGTTTGCTGGTTCCGCAGCGCCTCCTTCTTCAGCAGCTCCAGGCGCTGCGGGGTGCAGAAGCAGCGGTACGCCGCGCCTCGCTCCAAGAGCACCTCGCAGGCCTGCCTGTACAGGTCGAGTCTCTGTGACTGCCGGTAGGGTCCGAACGCACCGCCGCGGCGAGGGCTTTCGTCAGGGGCGATACCTGAAACATCCCCACGGCGGGACGTGAAAAGACAGAGACGTCGGGGCGTGGGGTGCTGCGTGGGGAGCCCAAAGCGGGAAGAAAACACCTCAACCCAGCGAACAGTTGGGCAGCTCTGGCAGGTGACCTGGAGCAAAAATTAGTCAGGGGCAGACGTACAAAGGGTGCTTCCTATAGTAACGGACACCGGTGCTGCGAAAATGCAGCTGAGATCTCGGCCGATTATTTCACCTGCTCCAGAATTAGCACTCAACAGCAGGGTTCTTCAGAATTTACCTTTCTGTTTGTGGAGACACCTGTGGAACCCGGCTGTAAGTTTACCGTAATTGCTTGCCCTAAAATTCCCCTCGCTTTTAGCTCTTAGGACTCAGAACACAAACCGACGCCTTCGGACGCCTTTTGGCAAACACCGCACGCGCAATTTACCCGTTTATTTATTTTATAGTTTGTCAAGGGGGGGTTGCGAGCGCCGACTGCTGCTCACGGCACGAGGCGTCCAGCACACGGCCGCTGCCAGAGCCGCGCTGGGCGCCGCGTCCCGGCCCCGCCCCCTGTCCGCGGCCCCGCCCCCTGCCCGCGGCCCCGCCCCCTGCCCGCGGCCCCGCCCCCTGCCCGCGGCCCCGCCCCCCTGCCCGCGGCCCCGCCCCCTGCCCGCGGCCCCGCCCCCTGCCCGCGGCCCCGCCCCGCGTCCCGGCCCCGCCCCGCGTCCCGGCCCCGCGCCGCCCCCGCCGCTACCTGCCCATTCGAGCATCTCCTCGATGCCGTCGGCGGCGCCGGGCAGGGCCCGCTGCCGGTCGGTGTCCTCCAGGCGCAGCACGAAGGCGCCCCGCCGCTGCCTGGCGAAGAGGAAGTTGTACAGCGCCGTGCGCAGCCCGCCCAGGTGCAGCCGACCTGCCGCGGGGACGGCGCGGGGCGGTCACGGCGGCGGCACGGCCGGGCGGCGCTGCCACGGGAGGCCCCGGGGCGCCCCCAGAACGGCCCCAGAGCGGCCCCGCCCGCCCCGCCCCGTACCTGTGGGGCTGGGCCCGAACCGCACCCGCGGCCCCGGCCCCGGCCCCGGCCCCGGCCCGGCCGCGCTGCCCAGCGCCCCGCAGCGCCCGCGCCATGCCGCCCCCAGCGCCCGGCCAAGCACGGCGCCGCTCCCGCCCTCAGGGCCGCCTCGCCCCGCGCGCCGCTTCCGCCCTCGGCTCCCAGCCCATCACGGAGCGTTTCCGCCCTCAGCGACGGCGCGCCCTGACGCCGCTTCCGCCCTCGAATTCCAGCCAATCACGGAGCGTTTCCGCCCTCAGGGACGGCGCGCCCTGACGCCACTTCCGTCCTCTGTTCCCAGCCAATCACGGCGCCTCTTCCGCCCTCGGTTCCCAGCCAATCACGGCGCCTCTTCCGCCCTCAGGGACGGCACGCACCGCACGACACTTCCGCCCGCACCCCCCGGCCAATCACGGCGCCTCTTCCGCCCTCGGTTCCCAGCCAATCACGGAGCCGCTTCCGCCCTCTGTGACGGCACGCCCTTCACGCCACTTCCGCCCTCGGGGTGCAGCCAATCACGGAGCGTTTCCGCCCTCAGCGCCGGCACCACCTTTCGGGGCACTTCCGCCCTCAGGGCCCAGCCAATCACCGCACCACTTCCGCCCTCAGCGCCGCCTCCGTCCGGCCGCGCCCCTTCCGCCCGCAGCGCCCAGCCAATCACCGCGGCCGCCGGCACCGGGGGCGGGGCTCCCCGTAAAGGCACCGGCGCCCCCTTGTCGCCGCGCGGGGTCCTAGCGCCGGGGCGCGCCAGGTTCGGGCCGGGCCGGGCCGGGCCGGGGAGGCGGCCGCGGGGCGGGGCGGGGCGGGGCGGGGCGGGGCCGTGCTACGGGTGCCGGCGCGGCCCACGGCGCTCGGCGGCGGGCGCTTCCCGGCGCGCCCCGCGGCAGATTGTACACAATCATCATGGCCGCCGCCGCCCCAGGTAGGAGCGGGCGGCCCGGGGCGGGACGGGGCTGCCGGGGGTGCCGGGCCGGGCGGGGCGGGGCGGGGCGGGGCGGGGGGCCGGGGCCGGGGCCGGGGCCGGGGCCGGGGCCGCGGTCGCGCCCGGTGCCGGTGCCGGTGCCGGTGCCGGTGCCGCGCCGTCCCGTCCCGTCCCGTCCCTTCCCGTCCCTTCCCGTGCGCTCCCCCCAGGTGCCGAGGCGCCGGGCATGGAGGCGGAGGCCGCGGGCTGCGGCGGGGAGGGCGGCTCTCCGGCCGCGGGGCGCTCTCCGCAGGGCGAGGGGCGCCGGCACCCCCCGGCCTCCGTCAGCAACGGCGGCGCCGCGGAGGGCGGCGAGGAGCTGGTGGAGCTGAAGGTGATCTGGAACAAGAACAAGTACGACGTCAAGTTCCGCCTGGACGGCACCGGCGCCGACCTGAAGCAGGAGATCCACTCGCTCACAGGTCGGTGGGGGCGGCCCCGCGCCCCGCGCCGCGGCCGGGCCCCCGGTAACCCCCGCCCCGCCCCGCCTCGCCCGCAGGCCTCCCGCCCGCCATGCAGAAGGTGATGTTCAAGGGGCTGCTGCCCGAGGAGAAGACGCTGCGAGAGATCAAGGTGACGAACGGAGCCAAGATCATGGTGGTGGGCTCCACCATCAACGACGTGCTGGCGGTGAACACGCCCAAGGAGGCCGCCCAGCAGGAGGTGAAGGCTGAGGAGAGCAAGAAGGAGCCGCTCTGCAGGCAAAAGGTTGCTGGCGTCTGCGTAATCCCGGGGGGGGCTCGGGCGGTTCTCCTGCGGGGCTCTGCGGCCGCCTCGGGGCCCTCGGAGCGGGGCAGGGGCTTTGGTCGGCACAGCCGAGGGTGACGAGACGAGCTCCGCGTGGAGAGGGTCTCGCAGCAGGGAAACGCCCGGCACAGCGCAGCCTGGGGCTGAGGGCCCCCCTTGTGCTGCTGCCAGGCACAGCCCAGCGTTTCGGGCAGGAAACGTCAAATAAGGGAAACGTTTCGTGGTTGTTAGCTCAAGCACAGCCAAGATTAATTATATCTAAAAACTAACTGGCTTTGGTTGACACACAAGAACTTGATATCTAAAAAATGCCTTTAAGTGGACGCCAAGAGAGCGGTTCCCTCAGCTGTCCGAGCGCCGCAGGGAACGCGGTTGTTGAATTTTCCTCTCGCGTCTTGAAGCGTTGCCTCCTAGTAGGAAGCGAAGCACAGTGCAGCCAGGCTTCTCTTGGCGGCTGTGCTGCAGCGTGGTGGGCTGATAAAGGATTTTCAGCTCAAGGTATCACCAACCTCTCTCAAACTAAACTTAAATAAAAATTAAAATGTGCATCGTTGATCTGCAACCTTTATGAGACGTGCTTTTGTTTTTCTATAATTTATCATAGTTCACGTTCACTGTAAGTTCCATCATTGTTTAAAGGTACTCAGCAACTTACGAGCTGTGAGCATGTTTTTCTTAGTTACTACTGCTCTAATCTGGCCTGGTTTGCTGCTGTGTTGCGGTATGTTGCACTGTCAGATGTAAAGGGTTTTCTGCCGTTCACTGAATATAACACTTGACTGTTAAAACTGTCTTGCCAAATGCCAACGATGTGGTTCAGCATGTACGATGTTAAAGTGAGGCGTGGGGTTTTTTATATATATATATATATATAATGTATATGTGTATTCTACGAAGGATGTTACCCTTTGCGTTACACTGGGATTTTATTCGTCTATATAATTTGTTTAGACTCTCCTAGGAAGTGCTCGTTAACTTTGAAAATTAACTGTTTCCTGTGTGATAAGTGACTGAATAGTTTTTAACTGTCTCCTGGCGCTGTTGGGTTATGGTCAGTTCAGGGTGCGTTAGAAGTAACGTGAACAATTCTGTCATGTTTCTGTAAATTCTAATTTCTGCTTTTACATTGTAGCAACACAGAAAAGTATTGGATAAAGGAAAACCAGATGATGTGATGCCTTCTGTTAAAGGTGTTCAGGTTAGTAAAGGGGTACGTGAGACGTTGTCGCAATTAGAAAAGTGGGGGGGTTTTCTGTGGTTTGAGACCTTTCTTTGATGGTTCTACCTCTCCTTTTTTGTCTTAGTAGAAAACTGGGAAAACAGATCATCCTTATGCTTAAGAAGCTAAAAGGACATGTCTTCTGCTGTGGGCGTTTCACCGCGACTTACTGTGTTGCTTTTTTTGTAGGAGCGCCTGCCAACAGTGCCGTTATCTGGCATGTACAACAAATCAGGGGGGAAAGTAAGATTGACCTTCAAACTTGAGCAAGACCAGCTATGGATTGGTACAAAAGGTGAGCGACTCTAAAATTCTGAGATGAATAATTAATGTTTGGTGTGTAAGTGAATCGTGTGAGCTAGAACGTTTCTGATGCGATTAAATTGTGTTCGGGGAATAATATTGTTATTTTGTTACCTCAGAACTAAATTTTGCTGCTGCTTCTCAGATGTCATTCTCTCGTGTTATCGAATATTGGCTGATATTTTATTTCTGTTCTTGAAAAACACGAGTTCAGTTGTGCCAGTAGACTTAAGTTCCAATCCGCTATTCATAGGTCCAAATATAAATTACAATATTTGGCATTTCTAACGTATCTCGAAAGTACTTCATAAACATTGGTTTGATGCCAGCATCACATAGCGGCTCAATGACTTGGCTGAGACTCAAAAGAGAATCGTGGAGCCGGGAATAAGAGTAGGAGTGCTGGCATCTCTGTCGTTATTTGTCCTTCCAACCAAAATCAGTTGGGTGTCTTGTTTCAGCGACGTACAACTGCAGAAACTATGGCATGTGTTGCTGTGCAGAGGAATCAGTTTACCGTCTTGAGTGGTGCCAGGAGGAGCTGAAAGTGCTGTGGTGATAACGTGCATTGCTGAGGACGTCTCAGATAATCCCCCTGCCTCCAAAGGAAGCCTTTAGTTTGACCAGGATGGGGCAATGTTATATTGATGAGCAAGAAGAATAGAAGTGCTTGCTCACTGTCCCAGTAAAATAACCTAATTGGACGGTAATATTAGCTTTGGATGGCACCTCCAGCTGCTACGTTATTTCCAAAGTAAGCAGAAATCTCGAAAGTTTTTGACCTTTCCTATGTAGGACAGACTTGATTGTGAACTTGAAGGTTTTCTGTCTTTAAAATCTCCATTGGTATGGATCGCAGTGAGATCTCTTAGGCTAAGTGACAGAGATGCTGTATTTTTTCCTCTATAGCTTGGGCGGATGCTTTTTTTTTTTCTTACTGATAATGTGCTCTAAATAATTGAGGGGTATTTAGGTAATTAATCCTTTTCCCTCACCTTCTAGACCAGTTTAAATTCAGTATTTCTGAAACATTCTAGATTAGTGTTTCTTAAGCTTTGAAATTTGATTCTTCTTATAGTCCTCTGTCTTTAATATAACCTGTTTCCCTACTTCCCCAAATTAGCAGCAGCTTACTTCCTTTAGGGACTGGTTATAATTGCTGGCTGTTGGTGAGAGGAAGACTTCCTGCTCTGAGAAATTCATGGTAGATGCCAGCGCATAAGGGCTAGAATAAATACAAGTAGCTGTTAACACAGTTTTTGTTGTTGTGGCTCTTCTTTTTTTTCTTAACTTGGCAGTCTTGGAAAACTGAAACTGATTTGTCCCGTATGCAGCCTCCCTTTGCTTCCCACATCACACTGTACATTTTTGTAGCCTGAGGGCTGATAAGGGTACTTGTTTCTCAGTTGCTCTGTATACTTTTCATATAGTCATTGGTAGCATGGATTTGTCTGTTGCTGAGGTGTTGCGAGAAGTAATTCAATTGCAGGATGGTAAATGAGTGCAAAGTAGGATTTCACTCCGTGAAGGAGTTGCAAGTCTCACGGGGATAGTTTAGAGTCAGCTTAGTTACAGCACTGAGATAGAGAATATTTGTCTTTACAGCCCAGACTGAGTGTGTTTATCTCCCCGTTTACCTTTTTAAGTAGGTGCTTTTTTTCTGGTTCACAAGAATTAGTTATGTAGATCTAAGGAATTCTTTGTTCAGCTTACGGTTTTCTCTGTCTTATGTGCAAGAAGGTAATTTTAGGCTGACACTGAAAGCTGGAACTGAAAGGAAGCTTCTTGGAGTTAGGTCTTCAGAAAGAAGTGGGGACGTAACAGATAGAAAATCTCCTCTGAACGATCACCTTGTCAGTCTTGTTGGTGGCTTCTGGCTGCCTTTCCTAAGTCTATCACGTAATTGTAGTCATCTTTTTTTCTGTTTCCTTTTTTTTTTTTTCTTTCCCTACTTACACACGAATGTTTCCTTGCCTGCGCTCTTATAGTAACAGTTGAGCACTGCCTCGGGTTAAAACCAGAACTGGACTTCAAAGGGTTGGCCAGCCTCTCTTGCCTCAGCTTCCTTCAGCCTTGTCATTTCTGCAGAGCGTAGTATAACCCTTGATAGTCCTGAATATTCTTACACCTGGACTAGCTTTCACTGTGGCGAGCAATCCTGCTGGTAAGAGTGGAGCTCCTTAGGGAGAAACATGAAATTCCCCTCACTGAATTTAAGGCCCAAATCAGGTACGCTGAAGTGCTTACTGTGATGCAGATATCAAAAGGTGAGGAACTGTGCGGTCCAGTTTGGGATTCCTTTACATTACTCGCGCACCAGCTGGGGGCTGTATGGTAACGTGGAAGACGTTCCTCTCAGCAGCAGATACCCAAAGTTCACCCTACTGGGAAAGCCTGCTGACACCCGAGGAGCTTTTGGAAATAACGGAGGTGGTATTTGACGTTAGCATGACATACATCTTCCTCCTATATCAGAAATAATACTTTGATCAATTTTAATGTAGAGAGAACAGAAAAGTTACCCATGGGGTCCATTAAAAATGTGGTGAGTGAACCTATTGAAGGACACGAAGATTATCACATGATGGTAAGTAATGTCTCTACTTTAATAATATCATTCGAGTTACTTCATGCAATGCGCAGGAGGAAGGCTTTCAAAATAGAGCAAGGCTGGGACCGATAGCAATACCAGCCTCCTGTGTTGTGGAATGTCAGAATGTCAACATTGCCTGCTGTTATAATGGAAATATTTTGGGCGGCATACTGGATATCTGCTACTCTGTGGAGCTCTGGGCTGATCTCACACGAGTGGTAGTGCCATTTAACATCCTCCATCTCGTGACTGTTACAGCAGTGTAAAAATACTCATGCTATAACGCATGATTTCTTAACGTTAGTGATATTTTCCTGTATCTAGTTTAATTTCTGGTTTCTGTTCTATTTATATAAATAACAGGCCTTGGTGGTGGTTTAAAAAAGAAAGTGATTTGATTCTGTAATATTTTTTCACACTTAATTTGCTGAAAAACTGGTATTGGTTATAGAAAAGTAACGCACTTAAGAAGAGCAGTGCTATTTCTACTGGCTGTTTCTTTTGAGGTTTTGCTTTATGTACTCTACAGGGATTGCAGTAACTAACTTCTAAAGTTGAAGTAATTTCCTTGTATAAGTCTGCTTCCTTTCTTTAGGGGAAGAAAGGGGAAATGCTGTACCTTATAACCATTGTCTGCAGGAGGGAGCTGATCTAGTCTTTTCTCAGATATTTGTTTTTTGATCACCAGTATAAGAAAATGTCCTCTTCCAAAAATGATACAATAATCATTCTAAAACAAGGGTAGAGGTTATTGGCATGCCGTAATGCTCCTCTCCTATTCCTACTTACATAAGTAAGAGAATAAGACATTCTGTCTGTTTAGATAGACAAATTAAAATTCTGAGATTTCATTTATTAAAACATGTTCGTTGTCTTAGTGCCTGTTTGCCTTCCTAACTCTGTGCATAATTTCTTTAGAGACTTATCTTTGGGGATGCATTAGATTTTTGTCTTCCATGAGTTCCTCGTGTTCTTGAAACTGGCCAAGAGAGTTTGTTGCAGCTGTGATAAAGGAAAGAGCTCATCATTTAATTGGTTCTTTGCAGTTGTTTCTCAGAGGAATGTTTCCTTTAATTGCATACCAAATACGTGTAGTGCATACAACATCCTTGAAAGAGGCCGTAGGTATAGCAGACTTGTTCGGTTTTTGCAGCGGGTAAGACGTATGTCCAGTCTGTCTGGTATAAGCTGTTCTGTTTTCCGTATGTAAACGTTGTCATTTTTAACTTTGCAGGCATTTCAGCTGGGCCCAACAGAAGCATCTTACTACTGGGTCTATTGGGTACCAACTCAATATGTTGATGCAATCAAAGACACGGTGCTGGGAAAGTGGCAGTATTTTTGAAAGCACGCTCACCTCTGGCACAGGAAAATGACACAAAGCTAAGGACACTGCTGGGAGAGGCCTCCAACATCCCTGGATGTGATAGTCCTGGAACTTTATTAATAAAATATGATAAACGAGGCATTGATGGAAGCCAGAGGTGATGTTCTTTCACCATTAGTTTACTTTTAACTTAAATTTCACCATCCCTTTTCTGCAGTCAGCTTCAACCATATTTAAAGCAAATACAGTGGAAATCAATAAATCTTAATTCACAAAATGCCGTGTGTAATACACTTAAATCTGCTGAGAGTTGATCTTCCAATTTAGTTTTAAAAAGTAAATATTGCGGTGTATTATCGAGGATTTTTTACATGGTTTGAACAAAAACAGATATTTTCATAATCTTTCAGTTACAAGCATTAAACTTAATTTAGTTACTTGGTTGTGACTGAGAATTTCAGAAACGGTTTTTAAATAATAAACTTTAAACAGTATGCAAAATTGATGTTTAGTAAGCCATATTCTGCTGGCCCTTTTATTTCAGGTTTGAATCTTTGGTAGCAAACCTCTAATTTTGTTTCCTTAAACCCAAAGACGCCGTGTGCTCTCTCTCCCTCTCTCTCAGCTCTGGGTTGGTACTCTGTGTGGCATGTTTGGAGCAGGTGAATACCACTGTGGATATTTTATTATCACCGTGACCCAGTGCTGCTTACTGTCCCATTTCATGCCACTTTAGTTGTTTTCCTCTCATGTGCATACCTCTCTGCTCCTTTTTTACCTCCTGCCTGGGGTGCTGCATTTTAGGAGCATTCTCTTGATTGTGTGCGTTGCAGTCCGGAGCCGTTTTGCAGCTGTTGGTATGACACTTACCTGTCCGACTGGAAAAAACAAACAAACAAAAACTCCAGAGTGCGCTACCTGACGCTGTCTGGTGTGAGTGTACTGAAGGAGTAACACAAATCTCGCAAAGGAGGCGAACCAAAGAGACCTTCCAGTCTTGTTTTTTGTTGGGAGGAGGGCAGAGGTGGGAGAGAGAAGCTCCGATGCCGTTTCCCATTCTAAATAACCGCAGTAGTCTTTTGTGACCTGCATTTGAAAGTTTAAAAGTGTCATATTCAGTGAATCTTACCAAATGACTATGTACTAATTTTTGAAATTTAAATTACCTTTCAGCTTTTCTTCTGCTCAAGTTTACAGTAAGTTCTTGCATCTAGGTCTGTCTGAAATACTGCTCCTTGCCTTTGGTTTGTGATATTCTGTGTCATCTCAGCAATTAACGTGCCATTTATCTCAGGTTTTCTGAATGGACCTTTCAGTCCTGAAAAGGTGCACAACCGTAACAGATTGTATCGTGCAGTCAGACTGAATCAGTCTTGCTGTGTGTTAAACCTGCATCTAACAGATCACTTTTTTTTTGTAACACTGTGGGCTTGATATTAATTCATACAAGTAGCTCAACATTTTGCGAAACTCACTTAGAAATATCCTTTTACGAATGGTTGAGCTTAACATATTCCACGTCCTTTTTTCACTTTCCTTGAAATAGCCCAGTCGAAACTCAGCAGGTGCAAATTCC
Source organism: Cygnus atratus (assembly GCF_013377495.2). Classification (NCBI taxonomy): domain Eukaryota; kingdom Metazoa; phylum Chordata; class Aves; order Anseriformes; family Anatidae; genus Cygnus; species Cygnus atratus. The sequence goes on from NC_066376.1 coordinate 776,510, forward strand.
CAAACGAGTATATATTTTTTTTTATTTGAGAGACTCAGAAAAGCGTTCATTTTATGGTGTGTGTTACGGTTGCGTGTTTACCTGTAGACTCTTGATGGCAACATGAGCAGCTTTTGTTTTGTATTTTCAGTTAGAACATCCATGCAATACGACTTTTAAGGTGTTTCATATCCTACATATAAACTAGTGATGTGCTCATTACTCTTGTAGCTTGAGGTATTTCCTTTCTGTATACAAGCCAACAGCAGTGTGTCTTGACGTAAATGCACGGAGACGGGAGCGATCCCTGCAGGAGTGCTGTCAGCTCCCCAGAACAACCCCTTCGAGCGCTCGGAGCGAGTGAATGCAAACAGAGGGGCTGGCGTCAGTTAATTGGAGGTGTAACTACAACTTAAATGCAGCTATCAGTCACTTACTATTTTCTAATCGCCAATCCTGGTGTTAAGGCTTAAATTTACATTTCAGTACCCGGTGGGAAGTGTATGCACTACAGTACCGCATCCTATATTGTATGTATATGGTATATAAGGATAATTAGTGACACTATTTCTTTCTGTCACTTGGCTTCACCTTTGCACTTGCCTGTGTTGTTGGGTCTGTGATTATCAGCTTCCACTTGCTACTTGACTTGCTCGGACCTGGCTGTACATCCATTCATACTCCGTTTTCCTTTCCTGTTCTTTCGTTGGCTTGCTCCCTGAGAGGACATGTATCTTAGTTCCAACTCTTCCCCAGAGCTGCCGTGGCTTCCGTGTTCGATGCAATAACTCGGGTGAGTACAGTGCTGCTGGTGCCGCGGGAGGGCGCGTTCCCGCCCGGAGCGCTGTCGAGGCGAGAAGGGCACCTGGGCACGCAGAGCGCTGTAGGAGTTAGCATTCCCTCCGGAGTGCTCTGCATCCTGTGCCAGGCACAATAAATCATCTCCAAAGAAACGGAATATAAAAACTGGTGGTTACAAAGCAGCTTTAAATGTGAAGGAAAGAATATTATAAACTAAGATGATCTAACATGGTCCTGTTTAGGTACTTCTTTTCTAGTTGAATTTGATTTGAAAAATTGAACTTTCTTTTTTTTTTTTGTTCTGTGTGCAAAGTTTGAATTAAAATATAGGAAAGTGATACTTATCTGAAACGCTTTAACTGGTGTTCGTTGGCTCAATTTAGTAGGTTTCTTGGGAGTTCTTTGACATGAATTTTCCTACTGAACTTAGCAGCATCGCTTTTAAAATCCTTTCTCTTTTGGAATCGTGGAACTTGGTATCTTCTGGTATATACCCATTTTTCCAAGGTGATTCTTGGTATTAGTGATCATTAACGTCTAAGAAAACATTTAATATCTTTAGTTGCACTGTGTCACAGCTTGTCCAACTAGGGAGCCGCTCCCTGGCCTCTCTCTTGATTTTGGATTTTGCTCTCTGATAACTGTGATGCTCTCCAGAGCAGATTTGCCATAAGAAATGGTTCTGTGGAAGGATGTGGTGGTTAGTCCTCGGTAAGACACAAATTTTGTGAGTAAAGTGCAAGTGCAGTCAGAATTTTAAGTTGGCTGATGAAGATTGTTTTGAGAGCCAACGTGTACTCTTCCATAGGAAGTTTATAGTAACATCTGTGGTGATTCCTATGCAAAAGTTGAATTATTTCACATAAATAACGATGTAACGCCTTTCTGCGGAGATCAGATCCCTGTTGGATATAGACGTAACTCCCCGTGAGCACCGTTTTTGGGGTACTGTTCCTTCCAGCATCGCACTCGGTGTTTGCTGGGTTTGCTGATCGGTGATCAGAGCACCCGGCACGCAGATGCGGGTTCCAGCAGGCCGCAGGCGGTGTCCCCACGCCGAGGTGGCAGCCGATGCCCAGGCGATCTGTCGTCGCTCCCCTCACCAGCGGCGTGCAGGAGCAGTAACTGCCCGCGAGGAGACCGCTGCGCTTACGGAGCTGCTCGGAGCCCTTTGCCCGTGGCGAGCGGAGACACTGCACCTCCGTGCCATTCTTTCACTTCCCCGTGCCCCCTGCTGCGGGTCTCTTGTTCCTCTCCTTGTTGGGAGTTTGGTATTCCTTCTGCCATCTGTTTCTGCGCTCTGTGTGAGCAGCTCCCGCGTTAGTATTCAATTAGGAATACAAAAGGGTATCATTAAACCTTGTGTGGGTTTGAACATAGACTGCATCTTTCGTGAAAACCTTGTATTACTTGCAGGTTTTTCATATCAAGCTTAAGATTAAAGTAAATTGTTAATGTCCATCAGTGACACGGTTTGATGAGAAGTGTATAACTACAGTAAGGATGATCATGAAAAAGAAAGGGTGATCCGAATTAAAAGAACTAGGTGAACTGTTAGCATGCAATACATTATAGCTGGCAACACACGCGCACAGCCTGTGAAATTTTATACTTGACGCTGTTTGTACCCATTGCTTCGTGCTTTAAGGTCCAAAGAAAACCAATTCACTCGCAGTGACACCGTGCGGGTGCCCTGTTTTGGCAGTGGTCTGTTCCGTGCTCCCTTCGGGTGCCGGTGGCGCAGCCGCAGGGCACAGGCACGCTCTCAGCAGAGCCCAGGCTCCGTGCTCTGCGCTCCGGTTCTTGCTGTGCCAACTCAGTGGAGCAAGGTTTGTTTTCAACATTTTCCTTCTTTCGTTTACTCTTTTTTTCCTTTGTAACTTTATTTTCCAATGGAACTGTTTCCATTTTAAGTTTTGTACTCTGACCTTTTGCCACCTATTAGAATTAGGTGGTTAGCATCTTGTTTTGCCAGTTAATGTCCTAGTCGCTGGGGAGAAGGAAGAAAGGGACCAGGAGAGCTGTGGCAAGTGTTGTATGAACCATATGGCCATTTTACCTTCTAGCCAAGGATTTGCTTTCTGTGGCTCATGGAAGTTCACTATGTCTTATCCATGTTCTAAGCAATTCATTCTTTTCTGTCTGTCTGTTTTCAAGGAAAGAAGGTCTTAGATGTTTTTGTCCACTGCAGATTTATTTTAAATGAAATATGTAAGTGCCATGTTTTATGGTATTTTTAAATAATCTATTGCCTATTTCTGGGGAGGGGGAGATGACAACTATTTAGTCTTAGATTTGCACTGCTGGATTTTTTAAGTGTAACCTTGACTGGTTATCCTATTTGTTTTATTCTGTAATATTAGTCTTATGAATTAAAGTTTGATAATTAATTCTTTCTGTGTTTGAGTGTTTCAGCATTCTGTACATGCTAACCTACTTCTTCCAGTATGAACAACTGTGAGTGAGTTTGCACTTCGTTTCTTTATAGAAGGACGTACACAGAAATCCCCAGGAATCAGGGCTCGTCGTTAATTCTGACGTTACTGGCGCCTCTCTCCCGGGATGGTGATTTGTGTTTATTGCTGCCATCCATCGCTTCATACAAAAAGGCTCCGAGTTACAGGACAACGCTGCTTCGGGTCCCTGTTTGCAAACAGGGACCCTGTTGTTTGTGTTGTAGCATGCCCTTGCCGTGCTGAGCGGGCTCAGCTCTACGTTCACATACAGGCAGCCCACCAAAACCAGATGCTCGAGAGAAGCTTGGCCCATTATTAGGGCTTACAACAGACTCGACTTTTGAACGCTTAACGTGTGCCGTTCCGTGTCTGCTACAGCTTTCGGAAGTTTTTCCTCCCCTCCCTTAATGCCGGTAAGGGGATGCCCCCGTTCAGTCCTGCTGTTGCCGCAGTAAAGCCCCCAGGAGGCGGTAACACCCTCCAGCTGGCAGCACGGGTTCGCAGGTTCGGGCTCAGGTGCCCAGGCGTGCCCGCCTTAGGAGGGGCGACACAGCAGCGGGGGGGCCGGGGGCAGCGCCTCCCCCCTGCGCTGGGGACGAGCCCCTTAAGGAGCGCCGCAGCAGCTGCCGGGCGGGGCCCAGCCGCGTCCCGCAGCCCCCCCCGGGGCAGGACTTCGCCGGGCCGGGCCGGGCCGCGCCGGGGGGGCGGCGGGGAGGAAGCCGCATCCTGGTCCCGCCCGGCCGCGCTGGCTCCGGGGCGCGGCGCTGAGCTCGGCCCGGCCCCGCGCCACCGGCGTGCCCCGGCCATGGGCGGCCCCGCCGCGCTGCTGCTGCTGCTGCTGCTCCGCGCCGCGCCGCGCCAGGTAGGGCTGCGGGACGGCCCCGCGGGGGGAGCGCGCCCGGGGCCGCGGGGGGGAGCGCGGGTGCCCGCGGGTGGCGGCGCCGGGGGGGCGCCGGGGGTCTGCGGGGGGCCGGGACCCCGCCGGTGCGCGGACGCCCGCCGGGCTGTGCCGCCCCCCGGGGGTGCCCGCGGCAGCCGGGCGGGCACGGCAGGGCCCCGCCGCCCTCGCTCGCTGCCGGAGAGCCGGGCGGCGGGGAAGGGGCTGCGGTGCCTCCCCCTGCCCGGGTGGGCGCCCGCTGCCGCCGCTCGCAGCGGGGCAGACCCGCACGGCTCGCCCCGGGTGACGGGGCCGCGCGCGGTGCCCGCCGCGGGGTCGTCGTCCCCTGCTCGTCGCCGCGGGGCCGCGGGGTCCCTGCCCGGAGAGCCCCCGGCCCGTCCCCTCGGGGCTGCCCGGCTGCGTCCTGCTGGCAGCGCCCGCGGCCGGCGGCTTGGCGAGGCGGCAGAGCGGGGGCCGGGGGGTTCGGGCAACGCGGCGGCGCCGCTCCCCGGGCGTGAGGGCAGCCGGGTCAGGGGACGGCCCCAGGGCCCCGGCAGCCGCGCTCCTGGGCGGGACCGCTGCTGGTAGCCAGCGCCGGGGGCCGGGTTTGGGTCCCCCCAGGAGGAGGGAAAAGGCAGCAGCCCCTGGGGTGGGCAGCGGGAGTGGGGCTGGGCAGCCGGGCCTTTGGTTGGGTGCCCTGCCGCCAAAAAAAGGAGAGATGGGTGAAACTGCAAAGCAGGGGCGAAGAGCGGAGGCTGCTGCAGCTGTGCCGGCTGCAGGGCCCTGCCCTGGGGGCTGGCAGTCTCGGTTCTGGTCCCTGCGCAGGTGGCCACGCCACGAATTCAGTACTGGGTATTGGGCTACAGTCTGATGCACCCTCACTGGAGGATGTCCGTTGGCGGGTCTCGGCCACGCCAGCCGTTCGCCATCCCTCGAGGCCGGGGCGAGCCTACGTGGCGAGCCTGCGCCGTGCTGGAGAAAAGCAGCAGGAAACAGCTGCGCTCCTCCGCCTGCCCCCCGCGTCCTCTGGGCAGAGCGGGAGCTGGCACGCTGGCTCTGAACCCACCTACAGATCAAGCAGGAAGAAGGGCAAGTAACAGGAGTGGGCTGACGGCAGGGGAGTGGCTGCGAAGTGTGCTCGGAGCAGCAGGTGCAGCTGCGGGGCAGGCGGCGCGATGCCCGTCGGCTGCTGCTTGTGCCGCTGCTGGAGGAATTCCAGCAGCCAGGGACTCCAGAAGAGCGCACCTCGGCCCCGCTGTGCCGTGGCTGCTCTGTTGTCGCCAGTTCCTCCTCTGGACGGGCACGTGCTCGCGTGTTGCAGAGCCGCCTGGCGCGCGCTGTGCCGGTTCCTGCTCCTTCACCTGTCCAGGTCCTCGGGCCGAGCCCTGTGCCCGCTCCGTGTCCGAGGATGCGATGAGCAGCAGGCATGAGGCAGGGAGGGAATGTGCAGGGCCATGGGGCGCGCATCAGCTGCGGGCCCTTGGGAGCAGCCGAGGCAGTGGCGTGCTCCATCCATTCCCCCATGGCCGCGTACAGAGCAACCCAAATCCATCGGGGGCCCGCGGGGTGAGTCCTGCCCCCCCCCACCTCAGCCGCTGGCGGTGCGGAGCCCGGGCGCTGCGCTGGCCCTTCCCGGCGGCCGTTTCTCTCCCCGTGCTGTTTGCCTGCTGCTCTCCTGTTTGCTGACGGGGCGAGGCTGCTGTGTGAGCACCGCGGGTGAGCTGGCGTTTGCGATGTGGGCACCGCACGCGGGAGTGGCAGCTCCCCTTTCCAGAGCAGGTTTGCAGTTGCTCTCTCGTCGCCGTGCGGCTTTGAAGGCCTGGGCTGGCATTCCTTGTGCTTCTGGCATGAAAAGTCACCTGGCCAGTTTGCTTCTGGAAGGAGCGGGCGGCGGGGCTGCTCGTGTCACCTGGAGGGAGGCAGCGGGAGCCACGGCTGGGCGCAGCCTCTCCGCACCCATCCCCGCGAACGCAGCGCCCCAGGGGAGCGGGGGGCAGAGCCGCCCTGCCCCGGGGCTTCCCGGCCGGCACCGAGCACCGGCCGGCACCCGCAGCACCCACGGCGCGTAGCGCGGCCGTGCAGCTGCCTGCGAGCACAGCCGGTGGCACTGCCCGCGCTTCTTGCCACCGGCTGGTAAAACGCAGCACCTCTGGACAGCGGTTAGCAGGTGTGGTCCCTCCGGTGTCCCGTGTCGCCGAGGCTGAAGGAATAAGCAGGTTTAATACCCTGGTTTGTTGAGAAACCTGGCGCAGAAGCTCTCCCTAACTGTGCTTTTCAGATTTGTTTGGTTTGAGGAATTTCTTGAAACTTTTCCAGCTGGGTTACGGTGTCTGTGGACAAAATGTGAGCCTCCTGGGGAGAAGCCTGGCTTTCCTGGTGTTGTTGTTGCCTCTTTGTACAGCCTCTGTCCAGGAGCACAGGCTGGGAAATACCTGTTCAAGAAATAAATGTGAGAACCTGGTGTGCTTGGGTTCTTGTACGAATCTGCCTTGAAAGCTTGGCTGTAAATCATGATGGGATTGCAGTGCAAGGGAATAAACCCTTCTCCTGGCAAGTCTCGCCTCACTTGGGACCAGGAGGGACCTTTGGGCTCTTTCCCTGCAGCCGGGTGCTGCAGGGGTGAGCAGCAGGAGCAGTTCAGTGGCACGGCCCTGGGCTCGTCCCCAGGCCCGCAGCACTCTGAGGGCCCCCTTTCTGTCCGTAGTGCCTCAAAAGCAGCGCTGTGACTGTCCCAGAAACGCTGCTCTTCATATCCACGCTCGATGGAAACCTCCACGCAGTGAGCAAGAGCACAGGTGACATCAAGTGGACCCTGAAGGACGGTGAGGATGGGCCCAGCGGGGGCTGCTCGCAGCCCGGGTGCCCGGCTGGCTGCGAGCGGGGGCTGGCGGTGCGCCTCCACCGGGGCCTTCTGCGGAGCCGGGAGAGCTGCCGGGTACGGCTCCAGCCAGGCACGGCTGCTGGCAGAGGGGAGCATTTGCTGCGGGCCAGGTCCCTGCTGCTGGCTGGGGCTATTCTGGGCCTGAAATGCAAATAGGGCTGCAGCGAGCGTGCCAGCGCATGGCTGCGCGCGGTAAACACTGCCACGCTGCCCCTCGCCCGGGGAGAGGCTGCTGACGCACACGTTTCGCTCTCTTTTTCAGATCCCATTCTGCAGGTGCCGGTTTATGTTGCAGAGTGAGTATTGCTCTCACGTGGACGGGGCACCCCTTGCAGTGCAGGTTGTTATCTGTGGGCCTTACAGCCTGTGCAGAAGGCATCCGGAGGTGCTGACTAGCAAGGCTGCCCTGGTGACCCAACAGATTCACAGCAAGAACCCGGAACCGTAGAGAAATTAAACTTCTAGGCCGTGCTGTAGCATTGTCTTAAACCTACCCTTTTGCTAGCACCTCATGCGTGACAAGGGACAGCTGCTCCCTGCTGCCGTGCGGGTAGCCTTGCAACAAGCAGCCCAGAAGCTCTCCGTGCCGCCATGCACCAAAGCGTAAGAGGGAAATTGAGGAAAATCCCTAGGTCCTTCTGAAGCTGCAGGAGGAATGGAGGGAAGCGCAGAGCTCCTCTGAGGCGGGCAGGGCAGCAGGGCAGCACAGCCAGCAGGTGCAGAGCGCACGTACGAGGTGCGGTGCTGAGGCAGACCGGTACGTCCCGCACCAGACCCAGTGCGAGAGGTTTCCGGGGAAGGTTAAGCGCTGATATGAGTCACCCTGGAGCACGCTGCAGAAGGGGTTTCTTCATTGCGTCCCCTATTTAGCCGTTGGCATGTGCCCAGCAGCGGGGCACAGCTCACGTTTCACTCTCCTCTCTTCAGACCGGCATTTCTTCCAGACCCCAACGACGGCAGCCTGTACATCCTGGGAGGGAAGAACAAAGAAGGCCTGATGGTCAGTAGCGCGGCAGGGGGCTGCCTGCATCCCACCCGCCCCTCTCTGCTCTCACGGGGCTGGGCAGAGCCGCTGGGCAGGGCAGGCTCGGGGCGTTCGGTGGCTCCTGCTTGCCCTCGTCACCTTGGCGGTGTCAGCCTAGCGGTGTGGGGCAAGCACAGCTCGCTCCGTTTCCTTCCCCGCTGCTCCGTCCAGCTCAGGGGTGGGCCGTGGAGGCAGGTGCGATGCGGGGACCCCCCTGGCAGTACGTCCCCTGGAGGCAGGGGGCTGAGCTCACGCGGACGTTGCGCTGGCACCGCTGCCACTCGGTGTCTGTGTTGCAGAAGCTCCCGTTCACCATCCCGGAGCTGGTGCAGTCCTCGCCGTGCCGCAGCTCGGACGGCGTGCTCTACACAGGTACGAGAGCCCTGGGGCAGGGACTGGCCGCTGCTGGGGGGTCTGCCCAGGGTGCGGGGGGTCTGCCTGGGATGCGGGCAGGCGCTGACCTGAAGCACGAGCACACGCGCCCAGGGATGTGCCCGAGCCGGGGCTGGGTGCAGAGGGGGAGAGGCTGAGCGGGGACCTGGTGGAAACGTGTCCGTGGACGGGACGAGGTGGGGAGGAGGCCCGGCGGAGCGGCTGCAGGGAAGGAGAAGAGAGCGGGGCTCCGGAGGCTTACGGCAGAATGTGCTTTCGTTCGCAGGGAAGAAGCAGGACACCTGGTTCGTTGTGGACCCCAAGTCAGGGGAGAAGCAGACCACTCTCTCGACGGAGGCCTCGGACGGGCTGTGCCCCTCCAGTCCCCTGCTCTACATCGGCCGTACCCGTAAGCCAGTCTTCCTCGCCGTTTACCTGTCCTCCCAGGAGGAGGGTGCTGGGCTGTCTGCCCGCCCCGTGGGGACACGGGCTGCCCAGGGAGGGCTGCGTGACCTCTGCTGCCAGCGGCAGGCTCTGCTGTCCCTGTGGAAATGGCAGGGAGCGGAGAGGTTGGGCTTCCCCAGCAGCATGCCCCGCTGTTAGGCTCGGTAATCCCGACGTGCCGGGGCTGGGCTGGCTCCGTGCCACCACAGGCAGCGGGGCGCTCGGCGTTTCCTCCCGCTGCCCCCTCCCGAGGCGCCGTCCCCGCGGCGCGCTGTGACCCTGCGGCCCTGCTCTCGCCGCAGAGTACGTCATCACCATGTACGACACCAAGTCGCGGGAGCTGCGCTGGAACGCCACCTACTCCGACTACTCGGCGCCGCTCTGCGAGGAGTCCTACCCCTACAGTGAGTCGCTGCTCGCTCCTGGCCGGGCACCTGTGGCACCAGGCCCTGCTGGTCACTGGGGAAAGCGGCTGCCGGGTCAGCTGTGCTGTGCCAGGGCTCGCCTGCGTGGCAGAGACGGGGCCACGGCTCTGTGCCAAGTGGCACGCGCCCCTCTGGCGCGGCCAGCCCTCCTTGGCCCGGGGACAGTCACCCGTGTCCCTTGGAGCACACCCTGGGTTGCCGCAGGACGCGTGGGGTCTCCCTGGAGCGCTCCTGCCCGGCAGCCGCTGCAGCGCCTCCTCCGTCTGTCTCTGGCTAGAAATGTCACACTTCGCCTCCAGCGGGGACGGGCTGGTGGTGACGCTGGACAAGGAGAGCGGGGAGGTCCTGTGGGCGCACAACTACGGCTCTCCCGTGGTCGGCATCTACCTGTGGCACCAAGACAGCCTCCGCCGCGTCCCCCACCTCAACCTGGCCATGGAGACGCTGCGCTACCTGACCTTCCACTCGCAGGACATCCACCTCATCAGGGGGAGCTACCAGACCGTGAAGGACTTCACGGCCACCAAGACCCAGCTGCTGTACGTGACCGGGGGGCTGCGGGGAGGGGGCTGCAGCTGCAGGGCCCTGCTGGGGAGGCTCCGGGCGGGGGCGGCTTCGTTCTGAGGCAGAGCACCCACTGGTGTCACAGCCCGAGGGCGGCACTGGGGACGCCGGTGGGCCCTGGCTCTGACAACTGGTGGTGTCACACCTCTCACGCTTGGGGGCTGACGCTTTCCCCGCGCTGCAGGCCTGCGCTCTACGTGGGGAAGTACGCGGCCAGCTTCTACGCCTTGACCTCGCTGGTCCACGACAGCGTGGCGCTGGTGGTGAGTGTCCTCACTGCCCCGCGGGGCTCCCTGTGCCGGGGGAGCCCTGGCACGTGTCACGTCCCCACTGCTCCGTCCTTCAGCCGCAGGGCATCACGCTGGCCAGGATCGACGGCCCCACCACGGACGACGTGACCATGAGAGAGTCGGGAGAGTGCGAGATCACTCCCAGCACCGACGTCAAGTACCCGCAGGGCAGCATCACCTCGATGCGCAACCAGTGGCTCCTGATAGGTGCGGAACCGCGGCAGGCCCCAGGGGAAGGCGTGAGGGCGCTCCGTGGCGTGGCAGCAGCACGGCTGTGATTCATCCCCGGGGACCGTGATGGCTCTGCCTGGGGTCGTAGCCCTACCCCTCCCCATCGGGGGGTGCAGGGGCCCTGACACTGCCCGTGCCGCTGGCTGTGGTGCTGCCGGCGGAGCCGTGCACACCAGTGCTGGACCTACAGAGCCATGCAAACCGGTGCTGATCAGTTGGCTTGCTCCATGGCCGCACTTGCAGCGAGGTGGCAGGAGTGGCCCCGCTGTGGCGGTGTGTTTGGGAATGAAGCCGGTGTCTCAGGGCGGCCCAGGCCAAGTGCTGCGTGAGAGGGCAGGGGATCTCGCCCCGTGCCTTTCTCCGCTGGCTGCTGCTGCTCCAGGTCCCATCTCTGGGACGGAGTCAGCAGGCTGTAGCCGTGGCTTTTCCTGCTGCCCTTCCCCAGGACACCACAGCTGCCTGGCGAGCCCACACCACGCGGATGAGCGGGCTGAGGCTGTGCCCAGAGGCCGGGCGGTGGCTATCTCTGCTTTCCTCTCGCCCCAGGGCACCACGAGCTGCCTCCTGTGGTCCACACCACGATGCTCAGAGCCTTCCCGGAGAACCTGAGGAAGATGACAGAAACCATCATTCCCCGGAGCTCCCCTGCCAGGACCGTGTTTGACAACGTGAGCGGCGGGGCCCCGCTGGGTCGCTGCTTTCCCCGGCGAGCCCCGGGCTGTGCGGGGCAGCAGAAGGGTCGGGGCCATCCAGGGCGGTGCGATGCGTGCCAGCGTGGGGACGGCGCCGGGAGGGTCCTGTGCGCCACCCAGCTTCGGGGGTCAGCTGGGAGGGGAGGGAGCCCGAAGCCTGAGTGCTCGGAGGTCCCCGCTGGTGTAGCCCCAGCACCCCCCCCCCCCCGTGTTGCAGTTCCTGGCCCCGAGCAGCGTGGAGGAGCCGGCTGTGCGGAGCAGCGAGGGGCAGCTTCCATCCGACGCCAGCAGGGAGCAGGTGGAGGTGTACCCGGAGTCCGGCAGCTGGGACGTGGTGCTGGCCGGCCTTGGCAGCGCCCTGCTGGGTGGGGGCATCCTGCTGCTGCTCCTCACGGTGTGTGGGCTCCTGACCCCCCACACCTGCCTGCCTGCTGCAGGGCTGGAAACCGCTTGTGCCGGAGCGGTGCCGGTGCCCTGGGCTCCGCAGGGCTACCAGCAGCTGAGGCCATTTGTTCTTTGTGCTCCAGAAACTGCAGAGGCAGCACGAAGCGCAGCAGCAGCAGCTGGAGAAGCAAATTCAGCTCTTGCAGCAGCAGCAGCAGGAGATGCTGCTCCCGCCCCGGGTCTCTGGCGAGGGTGTCCCCGGGGAGCCCGGGGAGCCAGAGGGGGGTCAGGGAAGCACGTCTCGGCTCTCGCAGAGCTCGGGCCCCGCTGCCCACCCGAAGGACCCAGCCAACGGGGTGGTCGGCCCGGAGCCAGCTGCGCCGGTGGCTGCTGGAGGTGCGTGCTGCTGGGAGTGGGAAGGGAGCGAGGGGCTCTCTGTCCTGCGGGCCTGCAGCCCCTTGTGGGAATGTCCACGTCTCCTCCTCCACAATGTGGAACCTCTCAGAAAAACAAATCTACAACTTGGAGGCTTGTGGAGGCTGAGAAGAGGCTGGGCAGGTGGTGTCATCCAAAGCAGGAGCAGAGAGGCCCTGCAGATAGGATGGCTCCAACCGCAGCTGAGGGGGTGGAGATGCAAGCGCTGGTGTTGGATAGGGATGGGCTGCAGAGGAAGTTTGGCAGTTGTAGGGCCCAAGAGACAACCAGGTGGTTAAAGAAATGGATGTCCTTCATATAGGACTGACTAACGCTTAAAGGCTGAAAGATGGCCTGTCTTTGCAGATGTGGAACCAGATGTGATCGTAGTCGGGAAAATTTCTTTTAACCCCAAGGATGTGCTGGGCCACGGAGCTGGAGGAACCTTCGTCTTCAGGTGGGTGGCACCTGGGATGCCTGCGCAGGCCTCCTCCCTCCACTTCTGCCTGGGAGCCACCAGTGCAGCTCTGTGGCAGGCGCCTTCCCCGCCTGGCATCTGGGCAGTTCAGAGGTTTTTGTGAGAGGGTTGCCACCTTCCCCTTATCCAGCCCTTATCAAACCGACCTGGAGAGCTGGGCTCGTGGCCTTCGGTAGCGGGGGCAGCTGGCCGTGCTGGCACACCGCCCTGCCTGCCCCTGCCCCTCCGCCACCCCTCCTCTGCCCCGCGCTGTCAGGAGCAGGCTGGGCCCTGCCCGCCGCGGGCAGCCCGCTCCCTTGGTGGGTCTGGTGTGCAGGGGAGTTCCCGTGGGTCTGCCTGCAGCGCCTTCCCCAAGGGCAACCACAGTAAAAAGCGAGGGACGTTGTTTTCCTACAAAAACGTTCACCTGAACCCCTGGTGCCCTGCTCGGTGCAGAGATTTCTGCCTGCTTATGGCTCCGGGCATCGCTCCCGTGCTGAGGGTGCTGAGGGACGAGTCTGGCATCGCCCAGAGCCTGTCTGGGCCGTGCCTCTGCAGCGCTGGGCTCTGCTGTGCCTGGTGGTGGGCGCTGCCGTCACCGGACGTCTGCACGCAGGGGACACTTCGATGGCCGGAACGTGGCCGTGAAGCGCCTCCTGCCCGAGTGTTTCCACCTGGTGGACCGCGAGGTGCAGCTGCTCCGCGAGTCGGACGAGCACCCCCACGTCGTGCGCTACTTCTGCACCGAGAGGGACAAGCAGTTCCACTACATCGCCATCGAGCTCTGCTCTGCCACGCTGCAGGAGGTGAGCCTGCACCTCGCACCTCGCGGCTGCTGCCCGGTGGCTGCCCATCAGCCCTGCCTGCCCCGTCCCCGCCACGCAGCTGGTCCCCAGGGGAAGGCTCCCGGTTCCACCCATCCCGCTAGCGAGGTCCTGCAGGAGCCGGGGGTGCGCGTGGCGAGCACGGCGTGCAGCCGGCAGCTCTGGCTGGGAGCCCTCCCTGGCGGAGGGCACAGTGAGGGCCGTGTGCTGCAGCTGCCGGCTGGTCAGCCTGGAGATGGCAGGCCTCGGGCACGGGATGGCCTCTAAAAGGGCTCGTACATCTGAACGCTCATCTCCTTCCACCTCCGTCAGCCTAGTGAGAAGTTTCTCCTGCCCAGCCTTGCCTTGTTTGTCCAGTCCCTCAGGCCTCTGCACATCTTTCTGTCTCCCTGTTTCCAGTACGTGGAGAGCCCCAGCTTCAATCGGCGCAGCCTGGACCCGGTGTCTGTCCTGCACCAGACCATGTCAGGCCTGGCACACCTGCACTCCCTCAACATCGGTAAGAGGGCAGCGTCCCTTGCATCGATGCATGTGTGTGGGCCCTGTGTCCTGTCCCCAGCCAAGCCCGCGGTGCTGCAGCATTCGGACCGGTCGCTGTTGGGAGCGGCTGGGCGTGCAGGAGGTGTGCTGCAGCCCTGCTCATCCCAGCAGCACCTCCGGCATCAGCCCTGCAGCACGGGGCCACGCCTGCAGGTAATGCTGCAAACTGTCTCTTGCAGTTCATCGTGACCTGAAGCCCTGTAACATCCTCATCTCTGTCCCGAATAGCCACGGGCAGATCCGAGCCGTCATCTCTGACTTCGGCCTGTGCAAGAAGCTCCAGGGGGGGCGGCACAGCTTCAGCCTGCGCTCCGGCATCCCCGGCACCGAGGGGTGGATTGCGCCCGAGGTGCTGCAGGAGGCCCCGAAGGAGAACCCCGTCAGTGAGCCGTGGCCGCCTCCGTCCTGCTTAGCGTGCTCCTTGAGCCTTTCTTTGCTGCGTCCTCCTTGCTTGCAGCAGCCTTGTGGTGTGCCGCTGAAATGCACAATTAAGACCAGAGATCTGAGAGCGAAAGCCAGCCCGAGCGCAGCAGCAGTGCACACCACCCGGGCAGCAGCTGCCTCCTGCTGTCCTCCCCTTTGCCGTGGAGAGGCAGAGCCCGGGGCCTGGCGAGGCCGGAGCCCCATCGCGGCCCTCCGACACTTGGCTCTGGTGCTTGGAAGCACGGGGCACGTGGTGGTGGTGACATCTGCGTGCCCCAGGGATCGATCCTGTTCCTGCTGGGAGCTGGTTGCTGATGGGCCTGGCAGGGCACGGGCTGCTGTTGGCAACGCGCTTCACGTAACCTCGTGCTAGGATCAGCTTGCACAGACGTTTAAGGCAGCAGCAGCTCTCCCGTGTTCATCTGGCTGTGGAGTCCTGGCTTGTGTCAGTGTCCCTGAAAAACCTCTTCCCTGATGAGGACCCGAGCTTCTGGGGGGCATCGCTGGCCTAGGGAGACACCGTCCCTGCTCTGGAAAGCTTGGCAGGCAGGAGCCTTTGCGCCTTGCACTTACCAGCAGTGCCGCAGTGTCTCGGTGTTGCTGCCTGGCTAAAGCTGTAGCTAACGACTGGGCGTTCACATAGAAGAGTGGAAAAGCGGGGGGTGTAAAGCTTTCCTCGCCCTCTGCTGCGAGGGTCCCATCTCCCTGTCTGTGTCTTGCAGACGTGCGCTGTGGACATCTTCTCAGCCGGCTGCGTCTTCTACTACGTGGTGTCAGGAGGGCAGCACCCGTTCGGGGACAGCTTGCGGCGACAGGCCAACATCCTGGCGGGCACTTACCAGCTGCCCTGCCTGCAGGAGGAGGCGCACGGTGAGGCTGCCCAGAGACCGGTGCCTGCAGCAACTGCCCCGTGCCAGGCTGTGCGGCGTGCCCCGTCCTCCCTGCGGCCTCGCTTAGCGCTCTCTCCTGTTTTGCATTCAAGACAAGGTTGTTGCAAGAGAGCTGATTGTGTCAATGATCAGTGGCGAGCCCCAGAAGCGCCCCTCGGCCCCCGTGGTCCTTATGCACCCCTTCTTCTGGAGTGCAGAGAAGCAGCTGCAGTTCTTCCAGGTGAGAGTGCGGAGTCCAGCTGGGCAGTGCCTTTAGGTGTGGTCTGAGCACAGCTGGCACCGTGTGGGCTGCAGGTGGTCTGAAAAAGTGCTGGAAACAGCGACGTGTATTCACCGTGCTCATTTTGAGCTCCTTTTGCAAGGGGTGTTCCCCTGTTCCCCCAGTTTGGGGTCAGCACTAAACAACCCCTCCCATGCTGGATGCGCTGCGTGTCCCCCCAGTCCCTGCAGCTCTGTGCCCTGGTGCTGGCCGGGGCGGGCATGGGACCAGAGCCAGTGCCAGTGCCAGCGCCCGTCCCAGTCCCTGCTCTCTGGTGCAGGACGTCAGTGACCGCATCGAGAAGGAGCCAGCCGAGGGGGCCATCGTGGCAGCGCTGGAGGCGGGGGGCCGCTCGGTGGTGAGGACGAACTGGAGGATGCACATCTCCCTCCCGCTGCAGACAGGTAAGAGCACAGGCTCTGGGCTCACGCGGTGCCCTCCTGCTGCATGCAGAAGCACGCAGGGAATGGAGCCTTCTAGGTCTGGTGCCATTTACTGGCCATGAGGCACCTCCAGGTGTCCGGGAGCCAAAAATCCAGGGGAGATAAAGATGCAGCCCTTGGAAGGGCAGAGCAGGGGCTCCTGCAGGGCTCTGGCTTCCCAGGGGCACTCACCACGTTGCTGCGCCTCTGCTCTGCTTTCTCCCCAGACCTGAGGAAGTTCCGCACCTACAAGGGCGGCTCGGTGCGCGACCTCCTGCGGGCCATGAGGAACAAGGTACGGCCCCTGCCCCGCGGCCGGGCTGCGCGCCGTGCCGGCCGCCCCTCACTAAGCCCTCTGTCCTGCAGAAGCATCACTACCACGAGCTGCCCGCCAACGTCCAGGAGGCACTGGGCTCCGTCCCCGAAGGCTTTGTGCAGTACTTCACCTCCCGCTTCCCACGGCTGTTGCTGCACACGCACAGCACCATGCGGCTCTGTGCCCGCGAGCGGCTCTTCCGTCCCTACTACGTCCCAGAGCCGGGAGGCGCGGGGAGGTGAGCGGGCACCGTGCCGGGGCTCGGCAGCGGGGGGCTGCGGCCGCCGCTCCTCGGGTGCCAGACTCCCGGCAGGTGGGGCGCCAGCGCCCGTGTCCCCTCTCTGCAGCTGAAGCAGCGCTTGCTGGGGCACTGCCCCTTTTGGGGTCACTGACAGGATTTAGGCACCGCTGCTGTGCTGCAGCCCCTGTGCCCTGTCCTGCCCTGGCTGAGGGGGAAGAGGGCTCCTGCGGGGAGCCCCTGCTGGGGTCCCTGCGTGGCCCTGGGCCGTCGGGGAGCTCGGCTGCCGCTGGGCACAGGGACTCTGGGGGACATCTCTCTGAGGAGAAGGCAGGAGGCGCCGTGCTCAGAGCACCAGGCACACCCGCCTTCTGCCCATTGTCCAGCAGCCCAGCACTGCCACCGGCCCTGGGCTCCCCAGCATCCGTCTGACCTGTGCACGGCTGCCTTGGCCGGGGGGGGGGGGGGGGGGGAGGGGTCTGGGACCCAGGACCCGGTGCCCACGGGGGTGCGGGCAGCGGGGGCCAGCAGCGATGGGCGCGGGCTGGCCTTGGGCTGGCTCGCCTTGGTCTGCTGAGCCCCAAGGGCCATGGTCAGGCTCAGGAGCCTGAAGACCCTTCTGTCAGAGAACAGAATAGCTCTACTGCACAGACAGTACTTTGAGAAGTCGGGGGAAAAAAAAAAGGCATTGAAAGAATTTTCTTGGGAGTAGCTGAAGGAGCAGCTTGACTGCTGCGTTGGGCCCGGAGCCAGCGTGCCGTTCCTCAGAGGATCAGCACGTGTCATTCCTGTGGTTCTTCCTGGGCTGTGTGCCTGTGGAAGAGCTGTCTGAGCGTGTGTTTAACGCACAGAGGTGACCAGGAGGACCGACACAGCAGTCCTGATGCTGGATGAGGTCCTTCACCCCAGCTGAGGGTGAGCAGATCAGCGTTTAGCATCTGCTCCTAGGGCTCTGGTCGTGCTCTTTGCATTGGGCCTGCAGAGGGCATGGCATGGCCAGCCACGGAGGGAGGCTTGAGGCCTCCAGCACAATCCTGATAATGAAGTGTTTTTATCTCAGCCTAGCTGAGGGAAAGGTTTTCTCCCTCTCGGTGAGCAGCAGCCTGTTGTTAGGCCAGATACCCGTTAGTCCTCAGTCCAGGGGCAGTTTGTACTGCAAAAGAGCCATGCCGCTGTTTGTGGGCAGTTTTCTCAGGACATAAAGGAAGGCAAGCAAGAGGGAAACCTCTTCTCCCCTGCCGATGCTTTCTCTCTGAACTCGGGCCTGTGCCTGCAGCCCCCCCCCCCCAGCTTCTCCAGGCCCGGAGCGACAGCAGCAGCACAGGCTCACAGCTGCGTGCTGCCCGGGGCGCATTTCCCATGGACCTTCTGGTTTATGACACCTCCTGGGGCTGAGGTCGAGCCCTGTCTCATGCAAGCCTGGCCATGGGTGAAGCACCCATAGGGCCTGCGGGCAGCCTGGGAGCTGATGTGGCAGCAGCTCTGCCTCCTCCCCACCACACGGCAGCTGCAGACCTCGCTGTGTGGCGCTCCCCGCAGCTGCTGTAAGCTGACAGTGCCAAGGGGAACCCAGGCCCTGGAGCCCCTGGGCGAGGCCTTCCTCTCTGAAGAGCAATAACTTCGATGCAGCCTAATTCCTCCTCCCTGCTGGGGTGTGGGGTTTGGTTACATGGGGGATGATCCATGGATCCATTATTTTCAGAACAGTGTATAGCATAGAACATTTTGTATAAAATGTTATAAAAAATAAAATGTTTTTCTGCTTAAAAACAAACTGGTATGAGAGCACTAGTATGTGCTAACTGTCAGCACTGAGTTTCTGGGGCAAGCTATTTTGCTGTGTAGTCACACTTGTGGCTTTATTTCACGTTGTAAATAGAGCTGATCAAATAGAAAAGCTTTTCCCCGCCTTCCCCTTTTCTAACTACTGGCCTACAGGTACTGATTAGAGCACAGCTCCTGTGATAAGCCCCCAGTCTGTTCCTTGTGTTTTCTTTTGGTGTAGCCAAAGGGCAAGTCCAGGGCTCAGCTCAGCCCGAGGCTGTTAGGAATCACACAGCACAGGCTCCTGAAGATGACAGGTCTTGGTCAGGGGGGAAAGCTGGGGGCAACATGCTGCTACTTCTCTTACAAGGAGCCAAAGGGAGTCAAGACAAGCCAGACACTATACAGCAAACAATCTTTAATCAAGTTATGCAATATACAAAAGTTTAGCTTTCCTGTAGATCAAGTTCAGTATTAAAAGGCTGACTGCTCAGTCCCAACTGGGGCACATTAAATATCTTTCTTATGCTGCTACAAAATGGAACGAGCCCAGAGCATCAGGCAGACGTACAAATAAACTTACATGATAGTTCTGGGGAGAACCCCACACTTCGTCTCATTAGAAGGCCCAAGAACCTCCAACAAGAGGGTTGTTTTGAGTCAAGCTTTTGGAAATTATGAAAAAAGACTATATATGTAATTAAAAAAAATAGACTTTGTATGGGGAGGGAGGAGCAAGAAGCCCCTTTGTGCACCGCTCACAGTGAACACAGGACCATTCCTCACAGCATCAGGGGCTCCCTTGGGGGCAGCTAGGCCATACCCAGGAGCGGGAGCCCAGCTATGTGATGGCAGGTTACAGTACAAGCAGGGATGCTAACAGACTTCCCTGTCCACAGCTGGGCCAGTTTGGCACAGATGTTGATTCCATCAAGACCAAGACCTAAGCAGAGGGTTTCACACGGGCTGAGCCAGACTTTGAACTGAGGAGTTTCTCCACCATGGTGCGAGCATAGCGTAGTCGGCTGGCCAGCTCCTTGCAGCATCCATGCTCCTCAATGAGGCTCAGCTTGTACGTGCGGAAGTCCCGTTTCTCATCTATATATGTGACAGCAGCCATGAGAGGGCACAAGATGACTTTGGTGTGGTCCTGTAGGGAGAGAACACAGCGTCAGTCCTGAGCACACTGCTCCCTGGTGAAACTTCTACTAGAGCAAACAGCCACATGGCAAGTTACGAGTCACCGGATGGTTTAGATACCAGCAAGCAGAGCGCGGAGCTTTCCAGCGCTACATTCACTGGGCAAAGCTTCATCTCAGGTTATAGCCCCCTGCTGGGATCGCTGTCTTGCCATGTAGTGCTGTGTGTAGCAGCGCTGTTTGATCAGCTAGAGCTACAGTCCTGGCAGAGTCAAAGCAACATCCTCACCTGGAAGAAGTTGATCTGCACGGTGCCGTTGCTGAGGTGCAGGATGATGGCACTACGAGTCCGGAACCATGTGCAGAGGTAGGGTAAACGTGCCAGCTCGTCTCCTTCCCGAGGTGTGATGTTAGCACCTGCCTTCAGCAAGTGCTCGCTCATGTAGTTCCGGAAGTATTTCAATAGTGTTATCTGCAGATAGAAGAGACTATGAAAGACAGGCTGAGGATGACCCTTGCTATCTGTGGAGGGCAAGGGCTGCTATCACAGACCCAGAGACTCCTTATGTCTTTCAGAGTTTGAGTGGTCACTGCACAAGTTTATGCAAATTTTCAGACAACAAAGTTAACTCTGGTGATACTTGAGACTCACTTTGCTGAGCACTTCAGTCCACGTAAGTCTTGTGAGTGCTCATTTCTGTGAAGCTGCTCATAAATGAGCCTCAGTTAGTAACTAGAAATAAACAGTGCAGGCAGCCAGTGTTTCTCTTTCAGGCCACATTTTACCAGCCAAGAGGAAGCCTGCAGAACGCAAGCACCTCCAAGTCATAGATGTTTCTCTGCAGAGCCCACCCGGCAGCAAAGCCCAATATGGCTGGCAGAAGTCTCACCAGGAGCAGCCACCCACCAGCGAGGGCTCCTGTCCCCAGGACTGACCTTCTTGTTCAAGGCAGAGGGATACGATCTCACAGTGAAATAGGACTCGGTGCTGTTTTGCTCGATGTACTGCAAGCTGTCCCCATCGTTGTACATGATGAGACGAGTGGAGTCATTGAAGAGAACCCCAACGCTGTTGTCACACAGCTGATAACCTAGTTCAAAAGAGAGCCTTTAGACCATCACATGCATGGGACCCCCCGTTATATGAAATACAGAGGGAGAGGATTGCGTTATCTAGGGCTTCCCCGACAGGTACCCCATCGAGCCTAAAGATCCTCCTCTTTACAAAGGTCTAGGAGGCACTTTTCCTCCTCTGGACTTGTCATCCTCCCTTGTTGCATCATCTGCTGCAGAAGCAACTTTAACTCCCACACTGAGTACACGTGCTCCCTGCAGAGCGAGTCGAGCCACCCTGGATGCATGGGGTCATGCAACACGTGGCTGTTTGCCACTCTTAAAGCAGCCAGGGTGGATGTTCAGTGACAGCTACTCTGGATTCACTGAGTGTTTGGTAATGTTCCTGGTAGTGGTCTTGAACCCCACCCCACTAGAATAACTTGATTAAAGAACCAGACCTATACCATGCCCAAATCAGAGCATCCTCCAGCTGCTTCAGAAACTAGAAAAGGCTGAAGTACTGCCACCATATTATTTACCTAGACCATATTTATCCGAGTAGTCCACCCATTTGCTAACCCAGAAGATGGGAATGCAGGCTGGGTCTTCAGCTTCTTCTGCAAAGAGGAAAGGAGTTTGTTACAAGACATTTCAAGGCATCCTGTGCACCACAACAAGCAAGCAAGGCCGAGAGGAAGGTGAGTAGCTTCTACATTGCTTCTCAGCCTTCCAGGTAGAAGTTGAGGTCAGCTGGTGTCCTCACTTCAGACAACAGCATAAGAATGACAGAGAAGTTATCCAAGAAGGCCAGTGCCTGTGGGATTGTCCCCAGACTCACCTTGTCTGACTGCCACTCTCTCGGAGGGTTTGGCTGAGTTGACTGCAGTCAGCTGCTGTAACATGTCAGCTAAGTGACAGCCAACAGTGTCTCCTAGCTCCCGCAGCCCAGCTACATCTTCCTTTTCAGGCAAGTTCTCTACTGCAGGGCTGTCTGGTCCTGGGCCAAAAAAGAAGATGGCAGAGGCATGACCAGGAAGTAGGTTTCTAAAAGCACCAGATTTACATCCTACCCTAGCTGTAAGAAACCCCTCATATACCACATAGCTGCAGCTAGTGCAAGCACTTCATCCCTACTTTGGTTCTGGGTAAAGAGCAAGGACTCTCAGTCACAAAACGCTCCAGTTTCCATAAGAACTGGGAGAATAGCGGGAGGCAGCACCACGTTCCCCACCGATGGGTCTGGATGCTGCTGGAGGCCAGGCAGGTTCTCATCCAGTGCTGCATCCATAGTCCTCACTTGCACTTACCTTTGTTGAGTGCAGTCAGCGGCTTTCGCCCGTTCAGTTCAAGCCCGCTGGGAGCGATTGAAAACCTCGGTGCAATGGTGAGACAGCTGGTGGGCAAGCGGCTGGGGATGTAGCCCGAGGTGAAGAACTCGTCATTCAGCAACTCGTCGATAGTTGGGCGCGTGGCAGGGTCCGACCTTAGCATCTTCTGAATGAGGTTAGCAGCTACAGGGTTGATGTGCTAAGAGGAGAGAGCCAGAGTTCACAGACAAGGGTCAGGGGACAAGCATATGCTAGCAGCAAAGGCGCTGGGTGTACAACACAGGCAAAGCTCTGCTCAGAGCAGAGCTCCCGTACTGCTCAGGCAAGCAGGATGCAAGCCTGGGGAAACAGTTACACAGGTATGGAGAGTGGTTTTCTGTCAGCATTCAAAGCTAAAATTCAACTGTCTTTAGCAAAACCAAACTGACAGCAGCAGGATGAGATGGGACTTGGCCCAGGCCTCATCTGTGGCTGGACTTGAGCAAATCCATCTAACGCTGCATGCCAAGCACCCAGCTCAGATTTTCTTCTGAATCGAGAAGGTGCTGCTGGCCCCTCAGGAAGGGGCCGGCCCTACAGATTCATTCCACCGCCACCTGAGACAACCCCCTCCTAGCACGCTGCAATAAGAGCTGCTTCGCCATTAGGCGAGAGCCCGCTGAAGTGCCAGAAACAGGATGCAAGAATGGCTGCCAGGTGAACGGACCCACCCGCAGGAAGCATCGTACCTTGGGAATAGTATACTCATTCTTCTTGATTCGGATGTACGTTTCTTTCAGACAGGAGGTTTCAAAAGGCGGTTTCCCCACCAGCAGAGTATACCTGTGTGTTTGCAGGCAAAGACGCGCATCAGTTTTACATACGCCAGCAAAGAGACAAGACTCGTGTGCAGAAGGAACCCCACCATAAGTACATCCTGCAATTTTCTGGGCAGAGGGAACACACTTGGCATTGTAAGCACAACAGAGCTGGCAGTTACACGTACTGTCCCTGGTTCCTGCCTGCCGTGAAAAGGGAAGCTGGGATCTGGAGAAAGCCCCAGTTAGAAGCGAGGACATCTGGGGAAAGGCCTCAAGACAGCCGTGCTGCGTAGCATACGAGTCTACAGACACGCACACATACCTGTGTGCGCAGAGCGCCTGGGAGGTCAGGTGCAGGCTGGCAGCAGTGCTCAGCCATGGCAGGCGCTCTGGCAACGACAAATCCAAAGCTCCAGCGCACATCAAGACCTCACGGGGCCAATGAGACCTAGATCGCAGGGACCGCCCAGCCTCACGCCCAGCAGGCGCCATGGCCAGACAGAGACATTTACTCACATGATGCAGCCAATGGACCAGACGTCCACCTCGAAGCTGTGCCCCTTCTTGCCCAGCACCTCTGGGGCGATGTAGTTGGGAGTCCCACACAGGGTCTTCTTGCGCTCGCCATCGTACTCCACCTTGGTGGCCAGGCCAAAGTCACCTTGGGGAGAGAGGGGGAGGGAGACGGGAGCGTGAGCACGGAGCGCCCGGCTGGCTGGTCCTCGCCGCGGGACGGCGGCAGGGGCGCGGCGGGGCGTCGTGGCACCTACCGATCTTCACCTCCATGTCGTCGCTGAGGAAGAGGTTGCCCAGCTTGAGGTCTCGGTGGATGACGCGGTGGCTGTGCAGGTACTGGCAGCCCAGGATGGTCTGGCGCAGGTAGTAGCGCACCTCGGGCTCGCTCAGCGCCTTCCGCCGCTTGTGCAGCTCCAGCAGCGACTGCGGGACACGGTCAGCACCGGGTGCGCCACCCCCAGCCCCCGGGGCCCCCCGGCCCCGCAGCCAGCCCCGGCCCCGGCCCTCACCCTGCGGCGGCAGAGCTCCAGCACGACGTAGACGAAGTCGGCGTCCTCGAAGAAGCTCTGGAAGCCGACGACGTGGCGGTGCGCCAGGCTGCGGTGGATGGCGATCTCCATGGACATCTTCTCCTTCTGGTGCGGCTTCACCAGCAGCGACTTGGGCACCACCTTGCCCGCGAACACCTCGCGGCTCTCGGCCTCGGCCAGCTCGTAGCACCGCGCGAAGCCGCCCTTGCCCAGGAAGCGGCCCCGCACGTAGCTGCGCCGCGTCCGCGGGTCCACCAGCACCTTGGGCACCTCCTTGCCGCCCGCCGCCGCCGCGCCGCCTCCCCCCCCCCGCGCCGCCTCCGCCGGCACCGCCGCCCGGGACGGCCGCCCGCCCGCCGCGCTCATGGCGCGGGCCTGGGGGCTGCAGCGGGACGGGGCCGGGAGCGGGGCCGCGGGGCCGGGAGCGGGGCCGGGGGGAGCGGGGGGGAGCGGGGCCGGCAGGAGCGGAGCGGAGCGGGCGGCGCGGGGCCGGGAGCGGTGCGGTGCGGGCGGCGCCGGTGGGGATCGGGCGGTGTCGGCGCGGTGCCGGTGCAGGCGGTGCCGGTGCAGGCGGTGCCGGTGCAGGCGGTGCCGGTGTCGGCGCGGTGCCGGCGGCGCGCGGCGGATTCAAACCCCGCCGCCGAGCGTTACGGGCCGCGGGCGCTGCCCATTGGCCGCGAGGATTTAAAATCCACGCCGCGCCCCGCGGGGCACCATGGGAGCGCCCCGCCCCCGCCTTAAAGGGGCACGGCCGGGAGGCGGCACCGCCCCCCCCGCCCCCCGAGGACGAGCAGCGGGCGGCGCTGCGGGGCTTCGGCCCCCGGCCCCTCCCCGGCCCCGGCCCCGGCCCGGGGCTCGCGCGCGGCTCCGGGCCGCGTTCCCCCACCGCGCTCGGCCCGAAGCGCTCAACGCGGGAGCCCCGCGGCGCCCCCCAGGGCCGCGCCCCCCCCCGCACCAGGCGGCTCCGCGCCGCCACCTCCCCGCGGGCTGGGGCAGCGCCGCCCGGCGGGGGCACGGCTCGGGCCCGCTCACGGGGCGCGCCGCCGCGTCCGCCGCCGACCCTGGACCATTTGGGACGGGTTTTGACAGCTCCGGTTCCGTAGGACCCCACCCGTCCCCGGCGTTACCTTCGGCCTCCCCCCGCCGCCCGGGGCCACGTTTCGCCGGTCGAGCCTGAGCGCAGCGGCCCCTCCGGGCGTTCGGCCACCTCCCTGCCCCCGGCCGTCGGGAGGAGCGCTGCGAGGAGAACGGCCGCGACGGGTCACCCGCACCAGGGCCCGCAGCGCTCGCTCTCGTAGCCTCGCGTCCCTCGTTGAGTAAACTTCACTTGATGTTCCCAGCCCCTCCCCTGACCTTGCTACCCGCCGCCACAGAAGAAAACGGCGACGGAAAATAACCAACAACAGCGCAAGATCCAGCTGTGGCAGCTCCGGCCGCGGGCTTGCTTTCCCCCCCAGGCATGCGTGGTCCCACCCGACTGAAAGTGGAATGAGGACCGTTCTCTCCTACGGCTTCCCCTCCCCGTTAATGAAAGCTGTTTCTTTTACCCCAGCAAGGAAAGAACAGATGCCTGGCCAGCACGCCCTGTGCTTCTGCAGTTTGCCAGGACCTCGGGGACTGCAGACGTGCCAACAGCCAAAGGCTAGCTGCGTGCTCCAGCCAGCCACCTTCCCAGGGTAGCTCAGAGTCCAGCCCTCGCTTGAGAGTGCAGAGCACCAGATGCGTCCTAGAGACCAAACAAGGAGCCCTGCGATCACTAGGGCAGGCAGCCAACACTTAAACTGTTATTTCTCTGATGGCATCGGACCACCTCAGGAAACTCTGCTCCACGCACAGCAGACGTAGGCTCCGCTGAACCAGTTTGTTACCTTCGCGGCCTTCCCACAGAGCCCTCCAACAGTCAGCAGCTCCTCTCCACAACTTGTACTTAGCAGCCGCAATTCCGAAACAAAACGTTAGCACCTACCCTACAACCCCCAGCAGCGGACAGTGGACACCAAGTGGAAGAGAGGAGCATCGTGAAGCCCCAGCTGTATGTTCCTGAGGATTCTCAACGCCCTGCGTGAGAGTGACCGGTACGGCCCGCCACCCTTGGTCAGAGCAAACTGGAATAGAGCACGTGGGACCAGGGAAGCACGGGACGTAGTGTTTGAAGCGACCACTTCTAAAAGATTCCTGAAAGAAGGAATTTCCCTCCCCGAGAGTGCTTCCCCCACACCTACAGCTACGCTTCAGCTATGCAGCAAAGCCCGCTGTGAGAAGTCACGCTTTATTGCACTGCACTGCACGTTGACATCAGGCAACTATTCGCCAGGGGCCGCAGCAGCATGCTGCCGCCTCATCACACTCCGTCTTTCCAGAGAGCTGGCAGCGGCGCAGAGGTGAGCCCGGGTCAGAGGGATGCTTCAGAGGACAGGAAAGAGTAGCCAAATCTACGGGACGTTAACGCTGCTGGGCATTTGGGATCTTCGGTGGCGACTTTTTAGACCCTGGCAGAGGCCACCTTGATAGAGACAACAAAACAGGTTTTAATTAAGGCCGGAAGGCTGGCAACCCGCTGGATGGCAGCGCAGGCTGAGAAATGCGTCACGGTCTGTGTACCTACGTACCCCTCAGTGCACTGCAGCTGTGCTGCTCGAGTGGGCGTGGAAACGCATCATTCTGAGACTTTTCCACCAGCAATCCCAACTCCACTCTCAGACTCGCCTCCCTTAATTTGGCAGCCGCCGCCTCCTGCCCCCTCCCAGTCCAGCAGCGCGGCTTCGCACTGCCCCTCGGTGGTCTTTAATCAAGCAATCCCGGCGAAGAGGGCCGTGGTGTTGAAGCCCCGCAGCGACACACGCTAACACAGCACACACGGTAACACGGGCCCTCCCTGACCAGGTACACTGCTGCTTCCCACGCTTCGCGAGACGGCTGACGGCCACTTAACGGGGCCAAGTAGTACCCACAAGCGGCAGCATGAACACCTACATGTCCGACCTGCAGAAAATCTTGTGGGAATGCCAAAACCCGTCAGGCCTTGTGACCGAGTAGGCCTCCTATAGCCCCTCACAGCAAAGGGCTTTTGCAAGGGCTGGTAAGATTCTGGGCAGGAGGAACTGAATATTTTCCGAAGTTGAAGTCAGTGAGAAAGCTGCCTATAGTACACACGTAGTACAAGAACACTTGCAACTGGATATTTTTTCCACCCACAAAAAGTGGCAAGCCTGGGCCTTTCACACGGACATAACCCCGGCCTAGAAGATCACAGAAAGAGCACAGCTGCCGTCTGCGCTTGTCTGCGCTCCCGCTTCAGGGGAGGCTTGAGGAGCACAGCTGTCACGGAACAGGTAGCTCTAGCCAGTACGGGACTAGGTGATACAACCGTCCTGCTGGAGCTGGGCTTCCAGCAAACATTTTACCTCTCTTGAAAGCAGACAGGTGACCTAACTGATCTATTGCATCGGAGATTTCAGCCCAGTTCTCGCAGCTTCAACAAAAAGACCCCTTTGTCTTCTTGTCCCAGCTGTGCTTCCTGCCACAAGCTAGCTCCAGCTCCCGCGTTTCTTGCGGGGGTCACGCCATCTGGCACGGCCAGATTCCGAGAGCAGGCCGTTTCCAAATGCCTGAAGCAACACTACGGGAGCTGCCTCTGTACCAAATAGGTGCGTCTGAAGTTCCAGGGCTGCAGGGAGGATCGCGCAGTCACCGTGGTGGCTTTGGCACTTGCACTTCAGCATGAAGACGTGAAGCAAAGTCGTGCTGTAGCAGAGGCATTACGAACCAGCAACGCTGGAATGATTTGCCGGTGAAAGTCATCAGCTCGGACACGGCAGCAGAAGCTGTTTCACGCCGCACTTCACTTCTTCAACGCACGGACACTGCGCTGTCGTAGTCGGACCAAGAGACTGGCTCACGTGCGCAGGCACAACAGGAACCTCACTGGTCTCAAGTTTGGTTTGAAAAGTCACAACCTTGAGCTACTTGAACAACTTAAGAGGCTTTAATTTACGTACAGTAAAAATACAAACAAACCAGACAGTGGTTTTACATTTGATTAACAGCAGTCACTACACACTTGAGCACTTGTACAGCCGTTTGCTATTTGAGGGGTATCAGTACTTTGCACTATATACAGCAGCTGCAGGCTCCAGGGCTGCTGATCTCCCAGCTGTATGCTTACTGCGTTATCAAATGCATTCTGGCCTCCTGCTGCTACACTGCAACATGCAGGAGCCCCAGTTTTAGGAGTTACAGAGGGCTGATGTTAAGATTTAACACGGACAGAGTAGGCAAATTCACTTTTGGCCAATTGTTTGGTACCGAGTCAGGTACCCACAAGCGTCAGCTGTCTCCGACTTGCATACAGCCGTTCCCAGGAAGAATTATTCCTGCTGTATTGCTTGTCCAAAATGAAATGTCCGCTCTTTCCACGATGTCTGAATTTCTATCTTCAGTTTTGTAACGCAAAGAAGCACCAAAGAGCTTTCTGCAAATATATACACTGGATAACAAATGGGGACAACTGCAGCATTCTCTCACCCACCTCCAGTGTCTGCTTTTAATTCCCCACTTTCTGCTGCACTGAGCTCTGAGAGTGGCACGGTACTTCTCTTTCCAAAGCCTTTTGGCTCTCTAAGGTCTGCAATGTTCAGGAGAAAGAACGTGCATCAGCAAAGAGAATCCTAACCCTGCATGATGGGCAAGAGCACCGCACCGGTGTCTACTCTAAGAGCTAAGAAGCGTCCTGTCAGGCTGCTGTGGTTTAACCCCAACAGGCAGCCAAGCACCACGCAGCAGCTCGCTCACTCCCCCTCAGCGGGACGAGAGGGAGAATCAGAAAGGGAAAAGCGAGAAAACTCACTGGTTGAGATAAAACAGGAGCTGCACGCACAAGCAAAGCGAGATAAGGAACTCATTCACCCCTGCCACCAGCAGGCAGGTATTTAGCGGCTTCAAAGAAAGCAACGTCTGACAGTGACGTGGGAAGACAGATGCCGTACCTCCGGATGTCCCCTTCGCCCTTTCTTGCCCCCAGCTTTTATTGCCGAGCTTGCTGTCGTTACGGGATACCCCTGTGGCCAGGCTGGGTCAGCTGTCCTGGCTGTGTCCCCTCCCAGCTTCTTGTGCAACCCCAGCTGCTCGATGGCAGCGCGGCACGAGAAAGAGGAGGCCTTGAGCGAACACAAGCACTGCTCAGCGACAGCTAGAACACCAGCGTGTTATCAACGCTGTTTTTCATCACGAACACAAAACACAGCAACAAACAAACTACTGTGAACAACATTAGCTCTGTCACAGCCAATACCAGGACACGGGCAAGGCGTCTAAAGATAGTTTCAATGTCAACCCGAAGTTCTAAAGCCAATCACAGGAGGCTGAAAGATATCCTGTCCCCACAGGACAGAGTCTCGGTCCACAGGGAGAAAAGGAAGACGCTATCCAGCTCGAAACACAGGCCTGTACATCAGCAAATGTTTTTCCGAAGGAAAGCATTGCCTCTGATGAACCGCGGTGAATATCTGCCTATGACAAGTCCATCAGCCACACAGCACTGCTGGTCTAGAACGGAGGCTGCTTCTCGCAGAGGCAAACCCACTTGGCTTTGGGTCAGGATCAGAACAGACACGAAAGACAGGCTTTGGCTGCAGCGTATGTTCTGTCGGCTCGGCCTCGTTCCCCAGCTGCCCCGACGGGAACAGAACCAGCTCTCCTAACTCCAGAACATTTAATGACACAACTCAGACAACATGGAATGAATTACATTCAAATGAGCATACAAAGGGTACACAACAAGACACAGCAGCTTCCCCAGGGCACCGCTTGGCCAGACCCTTAGTGCTGAGGAACGCTCGCAGGAGGGGTCAGGAACAGCAGAGGGCCACGCCCTGGACTCTCGGAACAAATTCCTCTCCCTGCCCCCAAATACTCCTACGCGCCTTTCCTGCTCTGAAACGCGGTGAATAGGCTACTAGACCTGGGTGAGCGGCAAGAACTTCTGGTAATAGCTCTTTGTAACGTCAATCATGAGTTCCTGGGTACACTCCGGGAGTTCACCAGAGAAGAGTCCTGGAAGAAGAACAAGAGTGTGACCATCGGTGTTCTTGCACGAGAAAGCAGAAATGAGCTTACGTTCGACGTTCAGAGCAGCTACTGTGGTTGAACTGCAAGGAAATACCGCGGGAGCAGCTACGGGCTCTTCTCTCGTGCAGAACGACACAGCAGGATCGTTCTGAGTGAACACACACCACCTACCGAGCACACAGCACAGCAGCGAGGTTCACAAGTCAAACCGTGACTTTTCAGTTCACCGAGCGTCCTACGCCTTCCTTGCTAGGTACAAAATGCCAGTAGGAGTCTCTGCCGTAGCAATCTCGTTTTAATGTAAGAATATCCATCTTATCCACATCTACGTACAAGTAAGATTAGAGGGAGCATACCTGGGCAGCCCGAGAAGACTGTGAAAGGCGGGACCACTGTTTCGGGAGGCAGCACTGTGTTGTCTAAGATCTTGCAGCAGTCTTTCAAAACGCATCTACGACCCTAAAACACCAGTTAGACAGAACTTGTGCTTAAAATACGAGGTGCTTTTGCCTAGTCCTTATAAGTTACCTATGCTTCAACAGGTTTAACTCTTCAAAATACATTCTGCATACAGGATCACGCAAATAGATCTCTACCCTGAACGTTCTTCCCAACAGTACTTGAAGGACTGCATCAACCCATTTTTTCCTGAGGAAAAGAGTCCTTTGGCTCTTGACTAACACACACACTCGCAACTGCACGTTAATTTATGTCAGTTTGCACCCAGAACCCAGGTCATGCAGTAACATAGCAAGGCTTTCTGCAGTTCAGCAGAGACCTTGATTATTTCACATTGTTCGCACAGCAACACAATTACGCCTGTGCTCTGTGAAAAGGCCGCCTCCCCTGGACAGGCCCATGAGCCGTGGGGACAACGGCTATTCAGGAAGTGCCTAAATTAGGGACGATGCTCTTGGGACTGGTCTTCCAAACAGTGCTCAGCTGTACCTGCCGTCCTCAGAACAGCGAAATCAAGAGCACCGCTTTCTGCGAAGGATGGAACAGCACGCAGTAAGCACGCTCGCTCCTGGCGGCTGGTACACATACCTCTCCTCTGCCGCTACAAAGCCTGAACAATACGCAAGAGACTCAAGGAAAGACTGAGAAAGAGCACTCACAATGACACAGTTCTTGCCTATGTGGACGTAGGAGCCAATCTGGGCCGCGTTGACAACACAGTCCTCTTCTATGAACACATGATCACCAATGTGGAGAGGGAAAAAAGCGACCCTGTGACAGAAGAGTCATTTGTTCAGGCGGCACAACGTACAGACTGTTAGGCCCAAAGTTGCACTGCACTCTCCTGTGTCCAACTGGAAAACCAGAGGCAGACTCGATGCTATGGAAGACTGAACAGTAACTGGTCTTTTCCCAGATATTTCTAAAAGGGGGCCCGGATAAACAACAGGAAGACATCACAAACAAGCGAAGAACGAGTGAAACATGTTCTTTGCTTCGCTATTTAACTACATCACAGCCGTTTCACGTTACAGTCTGAACGGACCATTAGCCCTCAAGGCAAAGCTGCAAATTTGAGAAGGCAGGTGTAGAGGGACTTAATTATAAAATCGTTACAAGGGAAACCCATCCCTCTGAACGGGGCTGGACCTCAGCCAAACCGGACCGTTCTAGGCGTGCAGATTTCAGCTTCCGCAAAGGACGGAGCGCTCTTACCCTTTGCTAAACTTCTTGAAGGGTGGCCTGATGACGCTGCGGCTTTTCACCACGCAGTGCCGCCCCACCCGCACGTTCGCCAGGTCGCCGCGGATGATGCAGTCGTTCATGACAATCGTCTGGAGGAGGGAGGGGAGCGGTCAGTGAGCTGCTGTCCCTGCACCGTTACCGGACACCGTGCCCAGCGCCGTGCTGGAGCCGGGCCCGGCGCCGCCCGTACCTTGCCGTTGAGGACGATGTTCTGGCTGCCGCACAGCACCGACTGCCGGCTCACCTTGTTGCCCGATGCCTGCGGGGACGAGGGGAGAGGGGTGAGGGGGATGGGGATGAGGATGAGGGGGATGAGGGGGATGGGGATGAGGATGAGGAGAGGGATGAAGATGGAGGAGGGGGAGGGGGATGAGGGGGATGAGGGGGATGGGGATGAGGATGAGGAGAGGGATGAAGATGGGGGATGGGGATGGGGATGATGGGGATGAGGGGGATGAGGGGGATGAGGGGGATGAGGGGGATGGGGATGGGGATGAGGGCGATGAGGGGGATGCCGCCCCCGCCGCCCCCGCCGCCCCGCACCGTCTCGATGTACTCGGACTTGTTGTAGAGCATCTCGCCCAGCTCCATGGCCGCGCCGCTTCCGCCCGGCCACCGCCCGCTTCCGGCGCGTCACTTCCCGCCGCCGGCCGCCGCTTCCGCCGCGGGCGCCACCAATGGCGGCGCCGTTGCCATGGGCACGGGAGGAGGCGGCGATGGCCGAGGCGGCGGCGGGAGCGGCGCTGAGCGGGGCCGAGAGGGAGAAGGTGGGGGCGGGGCGGGACGGGGATGGGGTTGGGGACCGGGACCGGGACCGGGACGGGGATGGGACCGGGATGGGGTTGGGGACCGGGACCGGGACCGGGACGGGGATGGGACCGGGATGGGAATGGGGCCGGGACGGGGATGGGGATGGGGGCGGGGACGGGGACGGGGTGGGGACGGGGATGGGACCGGGACCGGGATCGGGACTGGGACTGGGACGGGGATGGGACCGGGACTGGGATGGGACCGGGACCAGGATCTGGACCGGGACCGGGACTGGGATGGGACCGGGATCGAGATCGGGACCGGGATCGGGACGGGGATGGGGATGGGGTTGGGGACGGGGACGGGGACGGGAACGGGGACGGGGACGGGGGTGGGACCGGGATCGGGATCGGGACCGGGATCGGGACGGGGATGGGGTTGGGGACCGGGACCGGGATCGGGACCGGGACCGGGACCGGGACGGGGATGGGGGCGGGGACGGGGACGGGGTGGGGACGGGGATGGGACCGGGACCGGGACCGGGACCGGGACGGGGCTGGGACGGGGATGGGACCGGGATCAGGACCGGGATGGGACCGAGACCGGGACCGGGCCCGGGGCCCGGGCCATGCCCAGGCGGCTCGGCTCGGCTCGGCCCGTCCCGGCTCGCGCCCCCCAGCCCCGACCCGCCGGTCTCGTGTCCCGCAGCTGCGGGAGAAGCTGGCGCTGCTGCGGCGGGAGTACAGCGAGACCGTCAGCCGGCTGCGGGTGAGCGGGGCGGGCGGCGGCGCGGCCGGCAGCGGGGCCGGGCCCGGCAGGGCCCGCGGGGGGTGCCCGGAGGCCGGTCCGAGCCCCGCTCCCCCCCTGTGTCCCCAGCGGGCGCGGCGAGCCGAGCGGGCCCGGAGCCACGCCGGGAGGAGGGCGGCGGAGGACGGAGCGCGGCGGCCCGCGGAGCCGGGGGGGCGGCGCAGCCCCGCAGGTAGGACCGGGAGGTGCCCCGCGGCCCCCTGAGCCGCCCCAGCTCGGGCTCGCCTCGTCCTCACACGTCCGCTGCCCGCGGTGCTCGGCGGGCGGCCCTTCTGGCGTCCCTAAGCTGTAAGGGAAGGAGATCGTTCCCTCCGCAGTAACTCCCCTCCTCTCCCCTCCTCGCCAGTCCGCTGGTGCTCTCCGGTCGTGACTGTAAGGTCCCGGTCTCTCGCTTCTCCAAGGTCGTCCAGCGTTATTGTGCGATGTTTTCCAGGGGTGTGACCTTGCTGGGAGTGCTTTACACATGTGAGATTTTTTCCAACAGGTTCCAGAGATAGCGAGTCTGCTAGTGCTGACAAACACGAAACCTGTCCCTTACAGACTGAAAGCTGCTCGGTTCCTGACACAGAGAGGAAAACTTCTGTCACACTTAAACACGCTCCTGAATTTGTCAGTAATGAAGTTAGTTTGCAGGACAGCTCACAGGCAGAAAGCATACAGGCTCGCCAGGAAAATGCATGCTGTGGAGTCTCGAGGCCTGCAACTGCGGAGAAAAAAACCCAAACCTTGAGAAGCATGATGAAGCTGAGGAGGAGGAGGACAAAGGCTCTGGTATCAGAGAAAAGGGAATCGGTGCATGGTGTGCATCGAATCAAGGCTGATGAAACGGTGAAAAATCAAACTGGCAGTGCAGAGCAACTTCGGTCACCAGTCTTCAGGCAGCGCAGTTTCTCAAGCACTGAGGTGAATGCCCAAAGCGAGTCCAGACCAGGAATCGTGGGGAAGCAAGGAAACAGTTTAACTCCTCCAGATGCTGAATTGGGAGTTCTACAAGACGTGCTTGAAGACAGTCTCCCTCTGGGAGTGCCTGAGCTATTGCCGTGTGTCCCGGGGGACAGCAGTGATGTCTGGCAGCCTGAGCCCCCAGGTGCTGTGGCCACATCCGATAACCGTGAACCTGCACAGCTGTGTTCAGAGAATGGTGAATCTGTGTTACTTGATGCCGGTGCTGATGGTGGAAAAGAATCTTTCAGGGTAATAAAACAAACGGACAGTGAGAGCATACACGAAGATCAGGGAGAATTACGCAGGCTCTTGGGTTTAACGTCAGAAAATGAAGTATTGCCCCCTGGCAGAAATAACGAGATAATTAAGGAGAGCAAAAGCCATGACGGAAATGAGAATGACACTGGTGGTTTAAGTGCCCTTCCTTCAGATCTTGCTCTGGGCAATGCTGAGAAACTGTTGGAGAATCAACAGCTTGAAATTCAGTCTAGACTTTCTCATCTAGAAAATGTAACAGCTCCTGAAAGTGCACTGAGTTCCTGCACGATGGTTGAGGGGCTTCTCTTTCCAGTTGAATACTATGTCAGGACAACTCGACGCATGTCTAATTGCCAGAGGAAAGTGGACCTTGATGCTGTAATTCTTAGCCAGCTGGGCAGGAGCAAGAAAGGTCAGCGAAGTAAATGCAAGCAGAAAGATGCCAATTCAAATCAGCCCTCCCAAGAAACGGTTGAAAATGATTTGGAGTCAGCAGTTGTGCCTTTCCCTTTTCTTTGTACGGAAAATGATCCAGTGAATTCAAGTAGTCCTCAGAAAACTCTTCTTACATCCAGTGGAAGCAGCAATTCACCGGGGTCAATTTCTCAAAGCAGCATCACAAGCACAAAGCGAGATCAGAGGCGATCGCAGAGGAAACAAAAGGGAAGAAGAAAGCCTGCCTGCAAACCTCTTGTGAATCAAACGTCACAGGAACCTGTAGAAAGTTTGGATCTCGTAACACCAAGGGAAAGCAGTAGTCCGCTATCAAATGAGTATCCGAGTGAAAAGGAAAACTGTGAAGCTGATCTTGAAAAGTCATCTTTGGAAGAGAGACGGTTGTCTGTTGCTGCAGCTCTTGGGTCTGGAGCAACTGCTGTGATACAGCCAACAAGTGCCGACCCTCCTGGTGGAAGCCAAGTACTTGGCAAATGCCGTAAGACTCTTTTAGAACAGGTTCAAAATCCACTGCAGAAAAGTGACTCTCCAAACCCAAGGAACGAAACTTTTGTCAGCCACACAGGTGATCTGGAACGCAAGCTAAGTGTGTGTCAGTCTGATAAATCTCCGGTGGAACATGTTAAGAGTCAGCACGTGCAAGCAGCCTGCGGGGCTGAACAGCTTCTAGCAATTAACGTCCCTCCACGCCGCTCCCTGCGTTCCTCTGCAAGACAGAGAGACAGTCAAGCCTCCAAAGGTATTTCATCAAATACAAGCACTCCCTAAAACTAGAGCCCAAGAGCAAGGCAAGGAAACGGATGAGTGAGTTCATGCATTGCTGTTTGCACCGACTTATTTTTATTCAAGAAAGTCTGATATGGGTTAATTATTTTTTTTTCTTTACAAGTTGTTTTTAAAATTTAGATCATTGTGGTGCCCGTGTTCCTTGCACAATTCCAGAAATTTCTGCCTCAGCACAGTGACAGAGAATGAACGGCTGTGCATGGATAAGGAGTAGGGCTGGGAACTTCGTAAGCTGCCTTTCCTTTTGGAGTGGATGTTGTGCACACTCTGCCTGATTTTCCAGTAAATGGATGTAAATCTCTGTTTGTCCAACTGAGTCTGCATATTAGTGATTATTTTTTTTAGCGCTGACAAGTGTGAAACAAAGATTAGTATACCTGAAAGTCCAGGAATATTGTAGAAAGAGAAAATGTTGGGAGAAAACCCAAACAAACTGGTCGGGCACTCAGTCAGTTTTGACTGTCTTTGGCAGTGATATTTTAGCTGCAGGCTTGATGCAGAGCAGTTGTGGAATAGTGTGTTTCCAGGAAAGTGCCACTTCCACGTGTTGAGATGGGTATGGTTCTTTTTTTTTGGAAAACGGATGACACTCTAGATGAGAAATTCTGAAACAGCTAGTTGCTGTTTATGTTCTGATGTGACGTTCTCTCTTGAATTCTTGTGTTTGTCTAGATGAGAGCAAAGGAGGACCTGGCCATCAAATGGATTCAGAGGGTACTGCTCCTCTTGGTCTTCCTGCTACAGACGCCGGTACTTCCAGCTCTCTCTTTTCCTTCTGCAGTCACCAGTGGCTGGTCCCCAAACTGGGTATCGAAGAATTTCATCTACCTGATGAGGAATTTGGACTATTAAAACTTGAGAAATGTGAATCTTCCCCTGTGAATGACTTGGAGGCTTTTGTTCCTAGTGTGTTTGGGCATGGTCTGGCTTCAGAGGACATGCAAGCTGCAGAAATGAAGGCAGAAGAAAAAGGGCTCAAAAGGAATCTGACTTCACTGCTCAAAAGTGGGTCGCCCAAGTCATCTCACGTGGAAAGCCCGGCTTCCAAGATGGAACTTTCCACACATGAATTGCTATTTACTCCCGTGGGGACTATCTCAACTGGTGCTCCCGTTCAGCCCGAGTCTCACATTTCCTCATCTGTTTTCCCTGTCTTGGGTGCAACCCCAGCTGTTCTACCATCCGTATGCAGTGAGCTCTTCCCCAGTACATGTTCTGTACCTCCTTTGCAAGTCAGCCTGCGTTCCTCTCAAGAAGCACCTGCCCAGGTCGTGGATGATAGGGAATGCAGAGACTCTGCCATTCCACTGCACTTGGACAGCTGTGGTGCAGGATCTGCTAGACAAGAGGAAGGACAAGGTACAACATTTCATTTAGAAGCTGAAAGACATCCTAATAATAGATCAGAGGAGGCTGTGGCCTTGGAGAAGCGTCAGCAATCCCAGAGCAAACAGCAGAGATCCTGCAGATCTCCTGAACAGGTAACAAGCTGGCCTCTTTGCCAAGGGTACTAAGCCTTAGTTTTGTGGGTGAGTCCCCTCTTCCACAGTCTCACCTTTCCGAGGAAAGGCCTCTTTGCATGCCAGCCCTGCCGGTCTTTTAGCTGAGTTTTTAAGTGTTTAGTTTTCATCTGTTGCCTAAAGGCCTTTTAACCTCAAGAGCAAACTCTTTAAAATCCTACTTAATAAAACTGGAGATGTGGGTGGCAGTGCTCACATTCGGAACGTGTGTATGAACAAAAGGTTTCTGGCACCCGTGTAATGCTGGTCTGCCTTAACGAATAGTTTCAGCTAGGATTGTCTCCTACGTCCAACGTGTGGAAGGAGTGCTGAAAAAATGACTTGTTTCTGACAGCGAGAATGGGTCTGAGAGATGCAAAGTGGTGTTAAAAACAGTTTCCAGGTGAAAACAGGGAATAACCTGTCTGGGATCTCTTATTTTCCAAAGGCATGCAAGTACAAAAAGGTGTTCCTATCACAGCTCTCTGCTGCATGCAAAGTGAATTTACATTTCTGCCTCATTCTTGCAAGTGCCGAATGTAATTTTTGAAGTTGAATTTATCTTAATTTTTTACTTGTTTGTGCAGAAAAAAAATGAAGCAGAACAGTCAACTCCAGTACTGTTTGATGGCCTGACAGAAGAGAACTTGCAGTTTGTTTCAAAGCTAAAGGTAGGATAACATTTGACAATTGTTTACTGAGTCAGTAGCATCTCTTTAATACGAAGCTTAACAAAAATGCAATAAAAATGCATGATGGCTAGTTGGAAGAAAAAAAAAACAAAACAAAAAACCAGATTGCTGCCTAATTTAATCAGTTCGGTCTTCACTTGTGGTAGAGCATGCTGAAAGGCTAGGTTCCCGTATATGTCCATTTGACTGGGGAAGGATTTCATTGATTGTTTCTGAATAACAAATCTCTAAACACATGCAAGTACCTTAACAAACAGAACTGCTGCATTTTTCTTCAGCCCCAGGTAAAATGATCTTAGTCCTTGCATCCCTAGTGTGCCTGTCCCGTGGCCTCTTGTCAGCATTTCAGGGACTAAGTAACCCAGTAAGGAGCAAATTTTGCAGGGCAGGGGGACTACAGCATTGCCAAATTCGTGTGTTGATGTTCACAGCCTTCTGGAACAGAGCCTTGCTTGTATGTGCTGTGACCGAGGCAAATCTTGCCCAGGACTGTTTGCACAGCTGAGCCGTCTCGTCCTGTGTTGGGGCCCTTTCACTGTCCTCTTACCTTGCAGGGGGTAGAGCAGGGTTAGCAGGCAAGGAAGCAACATCTGTGGCAAAGCCAAGAGAATTCCAAATGAGCTCGCAGGGGGCCGGGTCACCTCTAGCTTTTCCAAGCTAAACTACAAAGTTTTGCTCAAGAAGAAACCCTGTGGGTTCAGCCAACAATAATATGGCTGAAATTGAAAACTTTCTTACGGGGCAGAAGAGAATGCCCTCGCTTTGTTCAGATTTAAACAGTCTGTACAACCGCAAGTCCTGTCTTCTGCGTGTGAAGTAAGGGAAGCAAGCGCAGGACTACAGGTAGGCGGTACTCGGGCTTTGTTGTGGCTGTGCCGTGGTGCCTCCAGCCCTGTTCCAGCTCTGAGCTCAGTGGGGACCCTTTTGGTTTCGGTGACAAGTGAGTTTTGTGAAGTGAGCTAATTTATTCACTGCTCAGAGGGTGCAACCCACCAGGTTTGTTTTCCTTGGTGCCTTACTGGCACTTTAGTCAAAAACAAACATCTTGAGAATTAAGTATTAGCCTCAAATTCTCGTCACACTGAGTCACCACGAGCAAACTTTTCAATCCGGACCTCCATGTCAGACAACCATATCCATCAGAAGAAAACCAGCACTGTTTTGTTTTGGACAGGATTCTTCAAGTTCTTGTGCTGTGGACGTGAGCACCGTGTGGTGGGAAGCAGCGGGCTGCAGAGAGCTGTGTGTGGTGACTGCTTGTGAGAATTCAGTTTCCTTGTGGAAACCTCTGGCACCCGACCACTGGGGAAAGGTCTATACTTGGCAGCTTGGAGAGGTATGAACACAATCTTAATTTCTAGAACTTAGAACAACTTCCTTGCACCGGTGTGTTAATTCCCAAGATACAGGGAGCTTGCAGGCTCGGATACAAGGTTTGTTCTTTAGGTGGCGTAAATATTTCATTGCATCAGGCAAGAGAGGGCAGTGATTTATGCTGCTGATGCAGAAGGCCAGTGGTTTGTATGGTTGCATGTTACCTGCTGGAATTTGATAACTTCGTGTACCGAATGGTGGCTGCACTGCAGCCTCTCCCTTGTGCTCTTATCTTTAGGCTCCCTGCAGACATCTTTTGATTCATATCAATAGGGATTATTTGCTTAGGTAAACGTTCAGCGAAAGTTCAGCTGTTCATCTAAGTGTGCTTCTTCAGAGGGGTCTGAAAATTCGTTCTGCCCCATGTAATTTTACGTGGAACACTCTAGAAAATGGGAGTGAAGTCAAAGGAAGAGGAACATTGTGGGTGACGCTGTATTCTTGGTTTGCTATTCTAGATTCCTGTAATACAGATCATTCCTCTGCTGGACACCTGTAATCTCATCTGTATAGCACTGGGAAATCTGGAGATTGGAGAAATAAGGTGCCGTATTTATTTCTTACTAGTGCTTTGCACCCTGAATAGCTGCAGCTTAACTCTCCTCTTGTGTGGTGGTTGAAATTGTCTCTTACTAATGAGTCATATTCTCAGTTGCTTTAACAGTTGGAAAATATGGGAGGGATTTCTAAAAATCAACTGAAAAGATTTGCTTATTCACCCTAGAGGTGCTAGACTGTTTAAGCATATGCTTATTTTTATATGCTGTGGTATGTTTGAATTTTGCTTCCTTCTGTCATTATGCATATTTTTCTCCTAATTTAGGCTCTTGCTTCATTCTTCTGAGAATGACTCATTCAAGCAATCACTAGTGAAAACTGGGAATATAAAAGCTGTTCTTGGGCTGAAGGATAGGAGGCTGGTCAGCAGCAGCAGAAGCATGCAAGAGCAGGAAGTGGAAGTAGTATCGTTTTCAGAGACAGGAAGGTGAGTCTTCTGGTTTGGTCTGGTCTCAGGGTGGCAGTTGGAAGAAAAGATGTAGAAAAGTGTTGGTTCCTCTTCTTTCTGGTGGTGTGCTGAATGTAGAACCTACTGTTTTGGCCGCCTGTTCTCACTTACTTGCATCTGCTGTTCAGGAGCAAGCACGGACAGACTTTGATGCCCCCTGAAGAAACCGTTTTAGCTTTTGCTGAAGTAGAAGGAGTGAAAGATGCCTTGGTCGGCACCACTGCAGTGAACAGCATTGTTGTTTGGTCAGTATTTCGTATGCAATTAAACGATTTAGCTTGCGGGTGTAAGTGGTGGCTCTGACAGCTGCAGACGTTACCAAGTGGCATTGGTTGGCTGTTGATTTACCGGTGAAATGATAATTGTCAAAGGGCCTACTGTGGCACTTTAACTGGTGTGCAGTTAGGTAGGTAGTGAATGAACTGTGCTGCTACAATTCCACTTGCTTTTATGCCCGATTCATTATATCCCTCCCTGTGGCCTCGTGTTGTGTTTTAGTTTGGTTTCTGTGAAACCGAAACTGTCCGTCTTGCATAGTGCATAGGCTTACAGCTATGGTTAGAAAATACCAGATTGAGGATGGACATGCAGTCAGAATTTGTCTTTCCACCAACTGCAGGAATTTGAGAACAGGCCAGCTCCTGAAGAAGATGCACGTTGGTTATTCCTACCCAGCTTCGATCTGCCACCGAGCGTATTCTGACTCTGTACGTATGTGAAATAAGGCACGCAGTTCTGCATGGACTGCACTGACTAACGGTGGTGGCGACTTGAAGGAGTGGGTTTCTAGAGTGGATTGAAATATCATCTCAATTGAGATTCACTGAAGATATTTCAGAGGAAAACAGTTTAACTGCTAGCCACACTGGCTACCTCAAATTCTTGGCTTTCTGCAGTATACTGACTGATAAAGCGAGCGTGATGCATCAAAGCGCATTCCAAGGCATAGGCCAGGTCATCTTGTATGTGGGTAGCAGGCGTACTGTTGCCCATACGCTTGGTAAGTCTCTTCCATTTCACGGGTAGCTGCCAGCGTGGTGATGGCATGTTGCCGTCGTCAGAAAATCTATTTGAACTGGCTGTCATTAACATACATCCCCGAGGAACATAAACTGATCAAAGCCAAGTTTCACACACGTGATTCTTTGTCACTTGCTTCCACCTGTGTTGTGATTCTAGGTAGATTTTGTGATTTATCAAGGATTTGATTGTTTCCAGTCAGCATTTAACCTTTTGAGACAAGAATGTCTTGTCTGATGGTGATGGTTTGAGTCAGACTCTTTGGAGACTTCCTCTGAACACCTATCTGAGCATATTTCATGCTGGCCTGTGGCTGTTCTGTGAGCTGCTGTTTTCAGCTGTGCTGGTTTGTATGGAGTTTTGTTAAATTTATAAGTTCCTAGGGATTAAACTGAGGCCCG
Organism: Cygnus atratus; assembly: GCF_013377495.2. Classification (NCBI taxonomy): domain Eukaryota; kingdom Metazoa; phylum Chordata; class Aves; order Anseriformes; family Anatidae; genus Cygnus; species Cygnus atratus. The sequence goes on from NC_066376.1 coordinate 817,610, forward strand.
GAAATTTTACTTTAAATGTCCCTGGATCCTACAGCAAGTTTAGCTTTTCCAAGCAGAAAGATAAGTGCATAAATCCTTTGGATCACTGAGCTGTCATTCTGCTGTATTGCATCAGCTCTAATCAGTCAGCAGCTGCTTTTTTTTTTTTAATCTAATTTGATAAGGAAAGTAAACCATTTCTATTTTATTCAGTAAAAATAATGCATTACTGTCCACGGGGCTTTGATTGTAGGGAGAATGTAGCAATTAAGTTTTGGAAAATTCTTTGGATTTTTTCCCCTCTTACTGTAGTTTTTAGTGATGTATTTTTCCTCTTTGTATCAGGGCCTTCTGTTTGTTGTTTTAAGTCATCCACACGCCAAAGAGAGCGAGTCCTGTGGAAATCCTGCATTCCGGGTGATTGCATTCAACCCCAAAACAGCCAGAAGCACTGGAGTCATCTTCTCTTCCCTCCCACCCGGCCATGCTGGAAGGCAAGTACTTTGTGGACCCTGCGTGCTCATCTTCACAATACCTTGGAGGGGGTTTTGAGGAGAATCCGTTAACGAGCCGAGCAGCGCTGCTGGCACGGTTCCGCTTGCTGTGCTGACGATGATAAGGGGGCTGCCATCCATCGCTTCCATTTGCACTGCACATACGCTAGAATGCAGTGAGGGTGTGGGCTGTTTCCTGCCCGCTTCCTGCCAAGTCTGGGAGCTGACCTCTGAGCTCCCTGCGTCACGGCTCGGCAAGGGGCTCTGCTCACCAGGGCTGTGTGAGCAAGCAGGAGAACTGATGTTCTGCGTGCCGTACGCTTGCTTCTTTTTTCCACAGAAAGTGACTGTGGAAATGCTGTAACTGCAGTCACCAGGCAAGCTCCCTAGTCAGAAACCTCCTGAGAAAGTCTCCGCAAATGAGACTGTTCCAGGCCTTGTGATGTTAAGTAATGCTTTGCTAGGTTTATTGATGTTAAGCAGCTGGTTGCAGTCAGATGACCTTTTCCTTCCTCCATCTTGTGTTTTGAAGACTAAGCCCTTTGAGGCTCAGTCTCGCAACGCGCTTTCTTGCATCCGTCATAATATTTCCTACGTGCACGAGGATTAGCAGATTGAGATCTTGGCTGACGGAACAACTTTCACGTACTGAGAGCAGGGGAGGGTTGCCTTAACAGCTCTTCTTTCAGGTGTGCCGGAGACGCGGTAGGGAGCGTAACCCGGCTTCCTAGGGTCGGCTTAAATTCGCTCGTTAACGTTCTGGGTGAAAAGAGGTGCGATTTAGAAAACGCTGTACTCGCGTTTTCCGCGGCGTGACCCTCCCGTCTGCCCCCAGGTACGTGGAGGGCGAGGTGAAGGACGCCCTTGCCGCGGCCGTGCTGTCCTCGGGAGCCATCGCGGTGTGGGACCTGCTGCTGGGGCGCTGCACGGCGCTGCTGCCGCCGGGCCCCGCCGGGGGCTGGGCCCTGGTCCGCTGGGGCGCGGCGGGCGCGGGGCTGCTGGCGGGGCGCGGCGACGGCAGCGTCTGCCTGTACCGCTACGCGGCGCCCGGCGCCCCGCCGGGACATTAAACGGCTGTGTGCGGGACGGCTCCGTCTGTGCGCCGGGGGCTGGGGGGACGGGGGGGTCCCGGGGGGACTGGGGGGGGTCTCGGGGGGACTGGGGGGGGGGGTCTCGGGGGGACTAGGGGGGGGTCCCGGGGGGACTAGGGGGGTCCCGGGGGTGCTGGGGGGGAGCCGGGGGAACCAGGGGGGGTCCCGGGGGTGCTGGGGGGGGGTCTTAGGGGGACTAGGGGGGGTCCCGGGGGGACTAGGGGGGTCCCGGGGGTGCTGGGGGGGGGGGTCCCGGGGGCACTAGGGGGAGTCCCGGGGGTGCTGGGGGGGGAGCCCGGGGGGGTCCCGGGGGGACCGGGGGTGTCCCGGGGGTGCTGGGGGGGTCCTGGGGGACGGGGGAGGGGTCCCGGGGGAGGTCCCGGGGGCGATGGGGGGGTCCTGGGGGGCCGGGGAGAGGTCCCGGGGGTGCTGGGGGGGGACCCGGGAGGGTCCCGGGGGGCTGGGGCGGTCCCGGAGGTGCTGGCGGGGTACTGGGGGTACCGGGGCGGGGGGCCGGGGGTGGTTGGGGGGGGTCCCAGGACTGCGCCGCCCCCTCCCGCCGCCGGGGGGCGCTGTGCCGCTCCCGCCGCCTCCCGCCGCCTCCCGCCTGCAGGGGGCGCAGTGCCGCCGGGCCCGCCCCCCCCAGCCGCCGGGCGCGGTGGCCGCCGGGCGCGGCGCGGTGCGTGCCGGGAAGAGGTCGCCATGGCGGGCCGTGTCCTCTCCGCCTGCGTCCGCCGCCTGCTGCCCGCCGCGCCCGGCGCCCTGCGGGCCGGGGCCCTGCGGACCGGGGCCCTGGGGCTCGGCACCCTGGGGCCCGGCCGCCGCCCTCGGGCGCAGCCCCCGCCGCCCGCCGCCGTGCCGCCGCCGTGCCGCCGGCTGTCCGACCTGCCGCCGCTGACGCTGCCGGCCATCCGGGAGCGGGTGCTCTACGTGCTGAAGCTGTACGACAAGATCGACCCCGAGAAGGCGAGCGGGGGGGGCTGGGAGGGACCGGGGGGGACCGGGAGGGGCCGGGGGGGACCGGGGGGGGCTGGGAGGGCCCGGGGGGGCTGGGGGGGGCGGCCGCGGCGCTGACCCGCGTTGTGTCCCCGCAGCTGACGGCCGAGGCGCACTTCGTGAAGGACCTGGGGCTGGACAGCCTGGACCAAGTGGAGATCATCATGGCCATGGAGGACGAGTTCGGTGAGTCCGGCCCGGCTCCGTGGGGCGCCGCCGTTCATCGCCGATCCCCGGACGGCTCCGTGAGGCGCCGCCGGGCCTGCCCGCGACACGCCGGGCGGTGCCGGGCTGCGTGTGACCCGCACCGGCCGCCGGGCCCCGGCCTGCAGGAGGCACAGCCTGCGGGAGGCACCGCCCGGCCGCCGCACAGCTCGGGCCCTGCGGGCGCAGTTCCTGCTGGCTGCCCGCAGCGCCCCGGGGCACCCCCAGAGCACGGCCGGGACAGGCAGGGTGGCCGTAACGGGCGAGCAAGGATAGCAGGCGCTTGGTGTGACTGCTGCACCTCGTCCTGCCTCGTAGCTCTGAAAGCACGCGTAGTCTGGATTCCACCTAGCCAGAATTTTCTTCATCTTCAGTACTTGGTGCTGCTAGAATACAGTCGTCGTTTGTTTGGTTTTTTAACTAGTCTATATTTCAAATTTCGGTTCACTTTGGCCTTCCTCATGCTTTCATTCAAAGCTCTCAAATTCTGGAATATGTGCCTGCTTTGTGCCATAAACGTCCCTGGGTTATGGTTCCTATAAACAACCCCAGAACCGAGGTAGAATGTTTTACCTTCAGAGCATTTACTAATGCTATATATTTAATCCGCTTGCAGCACACCTTGGGTGGATTGTTAGTGTGGGGCCGCGAGGACTAGAAAGAGAAGAACCTCAAAATTCTGGAATGTATTTCTGACCAGTTCACTGCTGAGAGCCCTCGCTCCCTGTCCCGGGCAGTTCTCTGCAGCTCTGTAGGAGCCGTTCGTTGCACGAGTGCTCAACAGCAGGCTCTGAGCTGAGGGGCTTTGGGCTCTTGCTTGCCTGAAGTTACGCAGAGCATCCCCCTTCTGGCGTACGTGGTGTTGCTGTGGGAGCTCTGGGTAGGCATCAGTAGCTCTAATTCCGTGTGAGGGGGCACTGGCTGGCCTGGCAGTGCCTGCTGCCTGCTGTTTCTGCCTTGTCCCTTATCCAGAGTCAGCACCATGTAAGGCGTAACGCAGCTTGAAACAGCGTGGTGATGAAATGTCGACTAACTGCAGTGGAGCGGCAGCCCCTGCGTGTTTATCCTCAGCCAGGCTGCAGGCATCTGAGCCAGCAGTAATTGCTTCCTCCAGCCTTGCTCCCGTTTCCGTTGTTTTGGGCTAAATATGTGCGCTTTCTTCCAGGATTTGAAATTCCCGATGGAGATGCAGAAAAATTAATGTGTCCACAAGAAATTGTAGATTACATTGCAGATAAGAAGGATGTTTATGAATAAGAGCCGTTCTTCCAAGCAGAGTAAGTACAAGTGTGCCTCTGCGGGTGTGTGGGGCAGCGGCTGCGCGCGCAGGGTGCCCGCGCGATGCCTGCAGGGGGGAGTGTGGCGCAAGGCGACCGACCCTGGACGGCAGGCGGGAGGCCAGCAGCTGCCTGCTGAGCTGGGAGGATTTGGAAGCATCTCCTGCTTCCAAAACAGAGGGTGTGGGGCTCGGCGACCTTTCGTCTCGCCCCGTTGGCACTCCAAGCACCGCGGTTATCCGCCGGCCTTTCATTAGGCAGCGAGTTGACTCGGTGGTCACGGAGCGCCATCGTTTCGGTGCTCCTCGGCCACTCGCAGAGCGTGCTGGGCCGTGCTGCGTCTGCCAGCACAGCTCCGAGCCGCGGTAGCAGCTGCTTCTTCCTCACCCGCCCAGCCTGGGGCTGCGGCAGGAAAGGAAACGGGCAGGAAGGGGTCGTCCCAGCGACCGCCTGCGAGGCACTTGGGGGCTGCAGGGGAAACGAGCTGCTGGCCTCAGGCCAGCTGCGGCAGTAGCACGGGGGCATATTCCTGTTTGTTCCTCTTTACGCTTCTCACCTCCCCCCACGCTCTTCCACGGGACTGAGGTGTAAAGGGTCGGTGAGGGAGCCGTGCCCGTTTGCTGCGTTCCCTGAGCCAAGAATGGGTGGAGTAAAGGTGAGAGTCCGGGGATTCTCAGGCCCCCGTCTCATTGTGTCGCTTCCTTTGGTATTCTCCAGGGCTTGTCTTGTCTCTGCCTGACCAGCTTCTTTTGTGCCTAAAGACAGCACTTTTCACTTGATGAAGTATTAAATGTCTGATTTTATTTTTTAACAGATGTCTACCACTGGGACGGGGCTGATGTCAGTGGGTATGCATATAAGCGCACATGCTGTACTGTTGCTGCTTTCATCAGAAAGTTGTTCTTGGACGTTGTATTTAAAGCTGTCTGAATATGTTGTCCTTTAAAAACAAGAAGGAATAAATATATAAGACCGTTGTTGTGTTGATGGCTTTTCTCTTTCACAGCGGGTGGCTCACGGTGCTTAGTCTTCGGTGTCAGACGCTTCCGTAAGCCAGGCTTTTGCCAGCAGTGTGGCCTTTGCTCAGCCAGGGCTTGTTGCCCTGCGAGGTAAAAGCGCTGCCTGCCCAGCACGCTGCGCGTTGGTCGTGGGTCTGTTGGGCTCTGAGGGTGTCAGACTAAAGGGGCGTTTGCCGTTCATCTGCGTGTGAAGCTCCAGCATCCCCTGTACAGCCCACGCTGCTATCGACAAGGCTCTGTACCCTCAGCTGCTGAGGTGATCGCTTTTCCTGTGATCCCGCCGCTAGTGGTGTCTGCTCTTTCCAATGAACTGCCCTTCTTCTACCTTTACTATTTATTTCGTGACCGCTGGTAAAACAAAGCGAGTTCTGTTTGAAATGTTTCAGCTTTCTTGATGGAAAATAAAGGGGGAATGACTTTGCTGCTGCTGAGAAGCAAAATCTCGTCGGTCTTTCTGTAAGCCTAGCTCATCTCAGCATGAGAGGCTTGCTTTAAGTCTCTCCTGAGACAGAAACAAAAGTTATTTCTGGACGCTACACAGTTTTTCCTTTGAGCCAAGAAACACTTTCATATGTCAAAGAGGCACTGCTAGGCTGCGGGCCAAGAAAGCGTCAGTAGATAACATATCCTCCTCTGGCAATCGGGGCGAGGGGATGACGGAAAATAAGCCCGCGCCTGTCGGTGCCGCACGTGGTGCCGCGGTGTGGCTGGCGCTCCGGTTTCGGCCCGCTCGCTCGAGCAGCGTTTCGCCTCTCCAGCGGCACCGGCTGAGCCCCGGGCCGCCTGGGCGACCTCTGCCCGCAGCCGTGCAGGGCCCGAGCTTCGCTTTTGCGGCGCAGAGGCCGCCGCTGTCAGAAGCGGCCGGGGAGCTGCCTCCTCTCAGCGTGCTCCCAAGCGCCTCCCGCACCCGCTGCGCGACCCGGCTGGGGGAAACCCGCCCGGTTCGGACGCGCCGCCCCGCAGCGGGCACCGGGGCGCCCCTCGGCACCGCCGCCGGGGCTGAATCCCGCCTCTACGGGCGGCGCCTCGCCCAGCCCCGCCGCTCCCGGTGCGCGCTGCCGGGGCCGGGCCGGGGCCGGGCGGCAGCCCCCGGGGGCGGGCGGCGGGCGGCGGGCGGGACCGGCCGGGCCGGGCCGGGGGCTGCGGCTCCCCGGCGCCTCCGCCCCGCCGCAGCGGGGGCGGGCGGGGGCTTCCTGCCGCCGCCTGGGCCAGAGCCGCCCGCGCCGCCGGCACCATGCGGCGGCTGCCGCGGCTCCTGGCCGCCGCAGGTGAGCAGCGGGGCCCCGCCGCCCCCTCCCGCCCCGCACCGGGAGGGCAGGGTCGGGGCGGGCGGACGGAGCCCGGGGCCGGGGGGCGGCGGAGCGCCCGGGGCCGGAGCCCGGGGCCGGAGCCCGGGGCCGTCCCCGCCGCCCCCGGCCCCGGGGATGCGCGGCCCGGGCTCGGGGCGGGGGCGGCTGCGGCACCGCGCGGGGCTGCGGCTGGGGCGGGCTCGGAGCGGGGCCGGCGGGGCCGGAGCCCGGCGGGCGGCGTGGGCAGCCCCGAGCCCGGCGGCAGCCCCGGCCGGGCCGCGGGCGGGGGCACGGGGCGGGGGCACGGGGCGGGGGCAGGGGGCGGCGGCGGCGCCGTCGGCTGTGCCCGAGGGGGCTCCGGGCGGCCCCGGCCCCGCCTGGGCGGGGGGCAGCCCACGGCCCGCTGGCGAGGCCGCCCGGAGCCCTGCGAGCCGCCCGCGGCGGCCGCCCGGGGTCCTGCCCTCGGCCCCCGTTTTCTCTGGGGGCGCTCGCGGCCCCCCCGCCGGGACAGCGACCTCGTCCCGGGCCCCCGCGGCCGTGCCCCGCTGCTGCTCGCGGCCGTTCCTCCCCGGCGGAGACTTCGGGGCCGGGGCGGGGAGGGGGCGAGGGATGCAGCGGCGGCTCCGGAGCATCCCGGTGCCCCCCTGCGCCGGGCGATTCCGCCCCCCCGCCTGCCCCTTCGGGCCGTGGCCTCCCGTCCGCTGCCCCGCCCGGCGGCTGCGGGGGCTGCGGGGGCGGCCCGGGGCTCTCGGGCACAGCGGCACGGCCGTGCCCGTGCGAGATGCGCGGCTCCAGCGAGCGGCCGGCAATGCGGCGGTTCGGGGCAGGATTTGCGGTTCGTCTGCCGAGACAAAGGCAGGTGGTTTCCAGCTGGGTTTTGGATCATTCCCCAGCTTTTCCTTTGGCAGGAAATGGCTCCCGTGCCGCAAAGGGTTACGCGCCCGGGGCTGCCCTGCGGGAGCTTTGTGCAAACCGAAGGGTTCGCGCAGCGCGAGCGGTGTGGGGCTGCGGCCCTGCCCTGGCTCCTGCCCTGCCCGGGAAGGGCTCGGCCCCGCTGGGGCCTGGTGCTCAGCGCGCTGGGCACGGTGCGGGCGATGTTTTCCGGCGGCGGTTCCTGCCCGCGCGTGGCCAAGGCGCCCGGGCCGAAGGCTCCCATGGGGGCAGGCAGCAGCCGGAGGCTGACCCCGGCGGGGTTTGCAGGGGGAGCCCGGCAGAGTGGGGCTGTGCCCGGTGCCCGGTGCCCAGCTCGGGGCTGGTGCGTGCAGGGAGCGCTGGGAGCGCTGGGAGGGCTCAGCCTGGTGCTGGCAGCGCCTTCGGAGGCGCGAGGCCGGGGGGCGGCAGGGCCGTGCTCCACGTGGTGCCGCGGCTCGCGCTCCCCCAGCTGGACCTGGCGCTGTGCATGGCACCCGTCGCAGCTCCGCGTGCTGGAGAGCTCACGGGAGGTGGGGGCTGTGAAGCCCCCGTCCCTGCCCCGCGGGGTCTCTTTGCTGCTTCCCACAGTTGAGAGGAGTGGAGCGTGCGGCACATGGTGCCCCGTGCCGGTGCCTGACGTGGGTGCTCTCTCCCTTCTCTTCCTCCTCTCCCCTCTGTCCGCAGTGATCGCGGAGTGCTGTGTGTGGCTCTGCCCCGCTCTTGGCAGCGGGACCGGCTCCACGCTGGGCACTGCCACCCCCTGCGCCCACCGAGGGAACGGGACAGGCGAGCGCTGCCGGACAGGTACCGCCGCGGCCGTGCCGGGACCGTCCTGCTCCCAGCCCCTTGTCTGTGGGGTGGCTCCGCGTGCCGGCCTGCCGCGCGTGCTGGTGCCGTGCTGGGAGCGTGGGTTGCTTGCCCGCGGGTCAGCCCCGCTCAGCAGCCCCCCACCCCTGCCTCTGCCCACAGATCCGCAGCAAGGAGCTGGCGTGGGGCAGTCGCCGACACCGAAAGCCACGACGTGGCTGCAGACGGAGGCTGAGCTGCTCCCCTTCCCTGGTACCCCCCCTGGGACTGCTGAGCCCCCCAGCACAGAGTGGGGGGCCCGGACCGGCAGTGAGGGGACAGGGCCCGCAGGGGGGCACAGAGCAGGCACCGAGGCAGGGCCCCCTCTCGCCACCGGCGCTGCTGAGGCAGCCACAGGCAGCCAGGGGCCGTCTCCTGCCAGCCTGGGGAGGGGCCTTGGTGGGGGCCCCGCTGCAGCCCCCACGGAACTGGACACAGCTCCAACAACCAGCTCTTCCCTCCGGACTGAGCCTGTAGGAAATGAGATGGCGGAAGGTGCCACAACCCTGCAGGGGATCCTCTTGCGTTCACCGTCCTCTGTGACGGTGCCCAGCCCCACTGGGGAGCAGTGGGGGACCCCCAGTGCCCTGCCGGGACAGAGCCCCATGGGGACAGCGCCTGCACAGAGCCGGGGGGGCTCACACAGCTCCTTGCACCCAGAGCCGGGGGCCAGGGAGCGCCTGGGTGCCACTGCCCCGCTGGGTGACGGCAGCCCAGGGATGCACCAGAGCAGCGCACCGGCCACGGGCAGCCCTGGGCGAGGGACAACTGGGACATCGCCCTTTGTGGGGGGGCTGCAGAGGTTGCTGAGCTCCCTGGGGACACGGGGAGAGGCAGCAGGAGGCCGGGGCTCTGAGTCCCACCCGTGGCACGGGACGGACGCTGCCTGGCAGGGTCCCCGTGCTGCCTCTCGCCCCTCTCCGCCGTCCCTGGGGGCTGGTGGCCATGGGGGGCTGATGTGGCAGCTCGGGGACCCCACGGCCAGCACAGCCCAGCCAGCTGCAGGGACAGGGACAGGTTTGCCTGTCCCCACTGCCATGGCCAGCACCCCAGGGGTGACGTCCCCCAGCCAGGAGGGAGCCCTGGACCTGACCGTGGGGATGTCGGGGCCACCCGACACAGAGCGTCCCCCTGAGCCCCGCCGCATCCCCCTGGACCAGACACGGCCCTCGGTGGCCCTGGGCAGCACCGCAGTGGTTCCCAGCGGGGTGCCCCGAGGCAGCCCCATGTCCCCCCAGCCCCCCCCAGCCACCAGCTCAGCAGCGCCCACCTCGCAGCTGTCCCCGGGGCTCGGCCCCACTACAGGGACCCCCCCAGCAGGGTCCCCAGGGCCTGGACTGCCCCACACTGGCTCCGGGGGGCATCGTGCTGAGAGTCCCCTGATTCTGGGGATGACCCCAGAGGTGGTTGATGGTGAGCTCTGGGCAGCTACTGCCCAACAGAGCTGGCAGCCGGGCAGCCTGGCCCCCCCCACGGCCCCTGCCCTGCACCTGCAGCCAGCTCCATCCCAGCCTGCCTCTTCCCTGGGGGCAACCACCACTACCAGTGCCGCTGCCACCGCCAGCCCAGCACTGCTTGGGGACGTGGGGATGGTCACGCCAGAGCCCAGTGCCTCTGTGTGGCAGGGGGATGCGGAGGGGCTGACGTGGGGACCCAGCATAGTACCAGGGTCCCCCCAGCAGCCCACAGATTCCTCCAGGACCCGGGGCCACCATGGGAGCTCCGGGTCCCCTCCATCTCCTGGGGACACAGACCTGGTCCAGCCATCGAGCAGCCCCGGAGAGCGGCCGGATGCTGACGCCCCCCGAGCGACAGCAGAGCCAGCCCCGGCAGGCAGGGCCCCCCGGGTGTTCATCGTGGAGGATCAGCCACCCCTCCTGCGAGGTGGGTCCGGGGCACGTGGGGCTCCGGGACCCCTCCTGAGCACAGCAGGAGGAGGAGAGCCCCATGGAGCCGTCTGCATGGGGGTGGTGGTGGCGGCCCCTGGGGCGGGTGGTGATGGCAGCGCGGGTCCCTGTTGTGCTGAGCCCCCTCTTGCCTCCCACAGCATCCCTTCTCCGCGTCCCCTGCGAGCTGGTGCTGGACATGGGGTTCGTCCCTGCCCTGCAGGACCCCGCGTCCCGTGAGCGCCGTGGTCTGCTGCACAGCTTCAACCGGACGGTGAGCCTGGGGCTGGGGCTTTCGGGGGGGCTGTGGTGGGGGGCACCAGCCTGCATCGCACCCAGCTTCCTCCCCGCACAGGTTGCGCCCCTGTTCATGTCGGTGCCTGGCTTCCTGCGGCTGGAGGTGACGGGGATCAGGTAGGGGCTCGCGTGGCCCCGCGGCGCCCGGTGCTGCCGGGCTGCAGCTCTGGACCAGGACCCGCAGCCCTGGGGGTCCGCCCCCCCCCCCCCATATGCACTGCATGTCCCTGCAGGGAGGGCAGCGTGGTGCTGGAGTACGACGCGTTGTTTGCAGCGGAGCGGGTGCGGGCGCTGGGGCTGGGAGCGCTCCTCGATGCCGCGCTGGGCTCTGGCGGCGCCCGGCCGGGGCTGGCGGTGGGCGCTGCCCCCGTCCTGCGCAACGTGGCCCTGGGTGAGTGTGGGGGGTGCTGCACCGAGCCCTTGCGCGTCCCTCTGGGCTCAGGGCTGGCTTGGCCCCAGCCCTCAGCTCTCTGGGACGGAGGGGGCACAGCTGAGCTGCCAGCTCTCTGCAGAGCGGCCGCTGGACCCCTGTGCTGAGCTCTTCTCCTGCCGGGCCGGCTTCGCCTGCGTGGCCGGGGCAGACGGGAACGCCACCTGCACGTCCCTCTGCCACCGCGACTACTGCAAGAACCACGGCATCTGCACCCACCCCCGGGACCGGGGGCCCCTCTGCCAGTGAGTGCTGGGGGGTGGGTGGAACCGGGCCGTGCACCCACCCCCGGGCTGGGGGTGCCCTGTGGCTGACGGCCCCCCCCCGCCCCTTGCTGCAGGTGTCCCGTCGGCAGTGATTTCTGGTTCATGGGGCTGCGCTGCGACTACCGGGTGACGCAGCAGAGCCTGCTGGGCATGGCCGTCGGGGTCCTGTTCAGCGTCGTCCTGCTGGGCGCCGTCGTCGCCGGGATCGTCATCCGCCGGTTCAAGGCGCTGCTGCTGGAGGCCAGGGCTGACCAGACCCGGAGCAGGTGGGGGCCGCGTGGGGCCAGGGGGCTTTGGCTCTCCTGCTGCGGGGCCGATGCCCCCCGGGGCTGCTGGGGGGGGGGGTGGGGGGGCGCTGGGCAGCAGCTCCAGCCTCGTGCCTGGGAGCAGCGCAGCCCCCCAGGGTCAGGGGGTGGTTGGGCTGGCTTTGGGAGCAGGGGGATGGATGTGGCTGCGCTGACACTGCGGGTGCGTCTGCCACAGGGAGCGGCTCGCAGCACTCGCTGCGGAGAAGGCCGAGCAAAGCACATGGCGTGGTGATGAGCCCCCAAAGAAACTGGGCTCAACAGGGTGTGGAGTGGTGGGTGGGGGGCAGCACGCCTGCCCCCAGCATCGCCAAAGCAGCTCGTTCGGGAGTGCCGAGGCGGGACGGCGGCTGTGCTGGCCCTGCTGCCCTTCCTGCGGGGGTTTGGTCACGCACCGCGGGGATTGTTCCCGAGGCCACCTCCGCTGCGGCCGGATGGTGTTTGGTGCAAGGGAGCAGGGCTGGGGCCCGGGGAGCTGCCCTGCCTGCTGCGCGTGACGTTTGGGTGGGAACGCGCGCTCTGTGCCGGCCGTGCGGTCACCGGGGTGGTGCAGGGGCACCGCGGGGCCGGGCGCTGCCGTAAACGCCCGGCCTCGCCCCGCAGCTACCGGCGCTTCTGCCGGCTGGACGATGTCTCGGCCCAGTACTGGTCGCGCTCCTGGCTGGCGTCGGCCAGCTCCCTGGACAACCCTGCCTTCACCAACTCGGAGGAGCTGCTGCACCTGCAGGTCTTGGACAACGGCTGCTGCGGCTGCCGCGAGGCCCCGGCCGGTGCCAGCAGCCACAAGCAGCGCCCCGCGCCGCCCACCCGCCCCGCGCACAGGCCCAGGTAGAGCCGCGCACCATGCGCAGCGCCGCGCCCTCGCCTCCTGGGGTTTTATCAGCAGAGCTGCGGAGGTTCAGCCCCGCAGCATCCTTCTGCTTCCCAGGGGAAATAACTGTGGGAGGGGGGTGGTGTTCTTGCTGCCAAGTACAAGGAGCTTTGTGTGACAGGGTGTGGTGGAACTGCTGCAGGGCTCACAGCTGCAGCAAAAATCGTGTGGCTGCAGGCTAATGTGTACGAGCTTATAATAATACATAATCAGCTTCCAGGGCCAGAAA